>NW_009595193.1:156196-180024 GCF_000690535.1 Cariama cristata | reverse complement strand
TAGTAATATATAATTATATAATCAGGTTTTAGCTTCTGAAAGGAAGAGTTCATTTACATTATTACAAGGTACCTCAAAAATTTGAAAATTAAACTGATCTACTTTGACCCAAATTATTTATGGTATTAATAGATGACAGCATGTATCTCCTGTGATATGAAATATAAACAAGGATCTAGCACACATGAAAGTGATTTTGTTTAATTCATGCAAGTCTATAGGTCTCTGGAATGTGTTTAAGTTTTTCTTAATCTCATTTTATATTGCTTTTTCCCATTTTATTGTATTACTGTGCTCAAGGGGCCACAGCCCAACAAAAAATGGTTCTGCTTTGTTCATGGCATTCCAGGCTTAGGGCCAAAGGGAGCTACACAGGTGTAAATAAAGAGCAGATTTTGTTCCCGATGTCCTTTATACATGACTTGAAACTTAACTCATAAATGTAAGAAAAAAGTGGACCAAATTCTTGCCTTATTTAATTCCCCAAGTGACTACTCTATTGTTTAATTGCATTTATGCAATTGCGGAACGCGGAAAAAGACTTAAATTCAGTCCATTTGAGTAGAGTTTGTGCTCTTAAATTTAGATCACTGACTTGTTAAATACATCCTGTAGTTCTATGGCCAGGAACTGACTGTTAATCTGTTTGACTTTATAATTATTCCTGTCGTTTAGTTTACAGCTTATACTTTTAGCAGAGTACTCCAGAACGATACCTGCTCAGAGACCTTTTTGTTAACCAAGTATGTAGTTTAGAAGGTGTACAATATTACTGATATATGAACCAGCAATTAAGTTCTGACAATATACTTACTGGAAGCCATTGACTTACCTTCAGCCGTGGCAGCAGAAGTATGCCAAGCTCTAAGTCTGTGACACTGCAGAGCCGCAAACCTCTGGCATGTTCCTGAAGGCACTGAAGGTTTAGTATGAAGTTGTTGGTAAGATTGGCTCTTTCCTCAGGTTTCTCTCAGTCAAATAATGCATCACGTACTACTTTACTTTCAGTATGAAGCCTTTGTAACAATACCCCTTTACCTATGTTTTCAACAAGTTTATGAAAAACAGTGTGGAAATGGTCAGGGTGTTAATTTTGTTCCAGTGTTCATCAATGTGGAGAATGCAGCCATGTTGTTGAACTTAGCACAACCAAGACTGAGTTTTCACCCTTAACATTGATAAACTGTGTCATGGTGGTAAATAGGACGCACAGCATAAATTGACTCCCTTTTGCACATCTAGGAAACTAGGGGCATCCTCTGCATAACAGATGCTCGTAAATATTAGAGGAAGTCTTCTCATTAGAGTATCACACTAAGTGCTATTTCTGCTGCTGAAGGGATGGTGCTTTTACCTTTTTACAGATGTTTTGCTCAGAGGTTTCCTATTCTGTGTCCCATATCCTTTGTCATTCACCACTACTTTGGTGTACGAACTAACCATAAGGTCCTGGAGGATATAAATCGGTCCCACAGGTCCTCCACTCTTCTATCTTGCTACTTTTCTAATCTAACCATAAGGTCCTGGAGGATATAAATCAGTCCCACAGGTCCTCCAGTCTTCTATCTTGCTACTTTTCTAACGGGATCATCTCTTCTGGAGTTCTGAGTCCAGGAGGGCACAAGAAACTCCAAGTAATTTCAAACCAGGAGCACTAAAATATTCCAGGAAACCCACTTGTTTGAGAATTTGCATCAATTACTACAACCTAAAAGAAGATGAAGGAGGGAAGGAAAGGTAGACATACATGATGATCCTTTTCCTTGGATGGATTGAATAGTAAATGTCCATTTATTTTTCCCAAAGGAAAAAAGGATATCAGAAGAAACAGGCTTTTTTAGTTTTTGCCTCATAACTACATAGGAGTTTTCCATTTCAGAGAACTGCTACTGTTTTTATTGAAAAAAAGAAGTTTAAGAGCCATCATTCTATGTCTCTGAGCGATGTATCTTTGTGCCAGGTTCTGTCAAAACAAAAGGTGGCGAATATTCTTGCATTTTAGAATTTGCTCATTAAACATAATTATGAGATAGCAAACACTGAATTTGAGCTATGGAGGAAGCAGAAATGACTTCAACAACACCCACCGCAGCAATTTTGCTCCATGGGTATTAATGTAGACAACATGAAAAAATGTCTAAAAGTTCAGAATTGAACTTTTCTTGCCAAAAGAAGTAATTTAACTATGAGAGCAATTCATCACATTTTCAAAATTGGATCCTGGTCTCTATAGTGGAAAAACACTGTCGATGTATTCTTTAGCCAAGGACACAGTTTGCTTTTTCAAATGTAAACTCCAGCCAGTCTCTGTTGAACAGGTACCTGGACTGCTTGGCATAAAAACGTATTAACTGGCTGTAATGCAAGACATCTTCATCTTCATGCAAACTGTTAAAATTTAATTTAAGCATGCATGGTGAGCAAATATGTAAGTGTATTAATTCCTTTGCAGTCTTCTGAAGTATACAGCGGCTGTGTGATTTGATTTGAATTGATTTTGCTGCTAAGTCTGGTGACCTCCAATAAAAAATTGTTGCATTCACCACAAAGTGATTTATGATGGCAGGACTCTCTATTATATAAATACGTTCCAATGCATTAGTCAGAAATCCACTATCGTACTTCATTAAACCAACAAATATAATCAATTCTTATCTGATTTACAGTTTTTTATGCAAGGAAAAAAGATTCTACCTTTATGCCAAATGGAGTTAAAATGTAGATCATGTAATACAAAATGTCTCTGCCTCAGTGTGTAAGTGCCACTAACCAAAATCAGGGTCCGTGTTCAAGATTTTAGCTGTGATCAAACTCCGGGTTGCACATTACAAGAACTAAATGCAGTACTTCAGCACTTACAGCTAAATGTGCATATGCACGTTTTGATAAATAGTGCTGAGCGTTGACACTGTGCCATTTTGTAAACAGCCACCTCGTTTAATCACAATGGAAAACTAAAGGCATGGCTTAAATGTGAGCATTGTACAAATGACATTAGGAGACAAAGTCTTTATTAGCAATACATTAGTAACGTGCCTCTTATTTCAGAACATCCTGAAGCACTTTACTATCCTTCTGCACTTGCTTCTGCATGCCAATATGTGCATGTTAAAATATTATATGCAGGAATCACTTCAATCATATCTGAAATGCAGATATAGAACTTCCTTTCTACACATACGGAGACAGAGAATAACACATTTTCAGAAGAATGCATTTTTTTATTTAAAAGGATAGATGTGCTACTGAATCTATGGCTCCTTATTACAACACACAGTCAATAAAAAGAGCTGTCATCCAACTACTGTGCGATCCTTCAATAATTCTGCCAGAACCACTAAACTCTGCTTTGCCTGTAGTGTCCCTTTGGCCCATTTATTTGGATAATAATTTTGAAGTAAAAATTGGGGGAGGTGGAGGAGTGTATCTGGTAATTTTTTTCAACATTGACCCTAGCCCCTTGCATTTAAAGTTTGGGGAACAATGAAGGTTTTGAAAACCTAAAGCAGAAAATGATTCTATGTTTTCTGGGCCTGAGTGATTTACGTATTGAGATACTGTAAAGAGGTCGGTAGGAGAGGGATAGTTCTCTAATGCGTCCTCTTCCTTTGGCAGCTATGCTTTACAAAGAAATGAGTGAAATCATCTCAGCCCTCTGGAGACGATATCCAGGTTCATCAATAGAAGGGGGCACTTTCATAAGGAGCAACTTCAACGTAACAAAACTCACCAGCTCCTGTACTTTGGATAGCTCTCAGTAACTGCACGCTGACCAGTCTGATTTCAGGGGACTTCTGCTTCAGTATGTTGGCCATGTTGAATTCCTTTAGGCGGTCGGCCAAATACCATGTTACTGCAGTACTTGGCTCATGCTCACCTCTCTCTGAGATACACAGCACGGGCACATCTTCGCTGTAACCTTGCACCGTCTAGAAAGCCTAGACAACCTGCACAGGCTCTGAATGCTAATGCAAGGGCCCGCTACCCAAACAGAAGGCATTGTAGAGTCCAAGTCCTTTTTAAGATTCCATGCAAAGATGAATGATTAATAGCAAATCCAAGTCATGCTCGAGATTCTGCTGACGCACATACATCCTCCATTCTCCCGTACCAAGCATGGCCTTGATGTAGGAAAGGGTCTTGCCTGCTGCTGCGAGGGGTCTACGTTTCTGTAACATTAATTGCATATATGCAAAGAGTACAGCATGTAAAAATGTGTCCAAGTCTAGTACGGTGAGCTGCTGCTGGCTGTATGTGCAGGAATCACCTGCTTGACTTTCAGCAACAAATACATTCAGCCATCAATCTCTGAGCTAAAGGAACAGCTCACATAACTATCAATTGTTACCATTCCTGTTCTTTGTTGGCACAGGTGAGGCATCAGTGGGAGACGATTATCAACACACTGTTAGCATTACGGAATGTGCTAGACAAGTTATTGTTGAGCATTTAGGACTCGCAACACTACAAGTTCCACAGTGGTTTTTTTTCTGTAATGAACTGCTGGACCTTATATAGACACCTAAAATATCCTGGGACAGACACAGGAATGAACCTGTCTTTCAGCCCCTCAAGCTACAGCAGTAACTCTGCTAGCTGTCAGGAAGGAACAAGCCCCTCTCTGAAGCAAAACGTTTGATCTTGATCACAAAGGCCATGCCCTACACCACTAATAGAAAATCCATGAAATATTTGATAGCTGGGAAGGAACAAAACCAGAATTCTTTGTGGTATTTAAGTACTGTGTCATCAGTTTCTCTTCTCTCTTCCTATGATGCAACAACAGGAGGGAAAGGATAAAAATATTTGTAGCAAAGGATTTTTCTTTTCAGATAGGGTGCATTATTGTCCTTACTAAAGGAATTCAAAGTGTTTTCGATTCATCTAGGCAGTTCAAGGATATGTACACCTACCACACTTACGAACTTTTTCCAGCTGGTATATTTTATCAGCTGGTAAAATGTGGTTTATCTTCCAGGAGTTCCTAAACACTAAACTGCTGTTTCTGGAATTAGAGTTTCTTTTATACATACTAGAAGAGGCTCCTTGCTGATGTTCCACTAATTCCAAGGTACCTATAGAATTCCATTGCAATATACTATGAAACCGTCTTCATAAAGATGGAGTTACAAAAGACACCAGATGAATACATAGGCAAAATCTGACTTACAAAACCAGAGTCCCTTGTAAGGAGGTATTTCTCCTAGGCAAAGAGACTATTCAGCCTTATGCTGTCAGAGGATTTTCCTGCAAGACTGTATTATTTTTACATTAACGTCATCTACAACAGAGTCTTTTCGTCTTTTATGTGTGTCTCTGTCCTTTTGACCCCCATTGAGCCGTGGCGCTATAGGTTCCGCATTCTGCAATGTCACACAGTAGGTGTTGAGGTGGGACAGAGACCAATGACACACTCTTATTTAATCTGGCATCCCCAATTTTGCAATTTAGTCCTATTGCTGAATGGTCAAAATGAAAAGCAGTGACACAAATAGTCCCCAAGACTCTCTAAGCTGAGGCTGACCAGCTGCTCATGGGCTGAGGGTAAAGAAAAAGGGAGAGGTCTTTAACTGCCACAAAACCCCTTGATTGTTGTTCATCTGACTTTATTTTTCAATGATGAAAATCTGTACTTGGGAGTAACCGGTAGTCCACAAGGTAAGTGCATGACGCTTGCCTGCCTTTGTAATGGCAATGGTGGATGGGAATTAGACAGACTTGAGTTACCCAAACCCTGTTTTGACAGAGTCCATTTTTGGCTATGCATGTGCTGCAAAATGGAACTTGCAAAAAATAACTCTTAAAAAGAACTTGGTTAGTACATGTTTTCAATACGATGAAGTCTTACTTCAAAGGTCTCACCCATCTCACCACTGACAGCCCAGGAATAGGTGTCTTTAGGTATCATTACCCCTGCCTAATCTTTTCAGGGTAGGTAAGCCACTTCACATGTACTTAAAACATCCTAGCAAAATACTGCAGTAAAAAGAGTAGCAAAGAAGTTTGACATCAGTTGCAAAAAAGCGAGTATTCATTGTGGGACTATGTGGGTAGCTTACATTAGCAGGTACAGTACTGTTACAGAGAAAAAAATGGCATTTTGAAATCATAACCCACATGCCTTCTTCAAAGCAAATAGTCAGGGGTGCAAAGAGAACACCCCAATGAATAATGAACCTCCTATTAGTGCAGTGTGCCTTGTGTTGAGATGTTTGGCTAAAAAAAGGAAATGATCACCTCCTTTGGTGGAGTTGCTTTGGCACAGTGCTAAAAAATCGCACAAAAGAAACTGCTTGGTGGCCTAATAGCAAATTGCAAGCCAGCCTTGTTTAAATTATATTCTGCTATGTGAAATGTATGTTTCTAGGTATTGTCTGTAAATTTTCCTTTCAAATATCTTTTCTCCACCTTTTCTATTTTCTACAAACGATTTTGTCCTCCGAATGAAGTGAGACAATTTATCTATTAGTTTCGGGCTTATCACATGAAATTAAGCACCAGAATGCTCAGTAATTAGAGACCTCACCCTGGAAAATGGGATAATGACAGAGTCCTTGAAATCAATGAAGGTTAAAGCTGCATGTTTATAATAATGTTTCTATAAACCCAAGATAAGATGTTGATTACGATATTATATCAGCTACATAACAATTAAAAGTTATATTTAATCCTGTAGGGAGAGTTTATTTTGAGCATTGCATGACCTCACAAATTTATCCAGCAAGTAACCACCCTCCTTTGATGCCAAAGATAGCAAAGACTATACTTTCTTCAAACTTGTCCTGTGTCCATACACTTCTCCCAGCTAATCGTTCAGGGACGTTAACTACATGTAAGGTGTTCCTGAAAATAAATAACAGTCTGCAGAAAATCAATGAGCCCAAAATTTTTTTTCTGATAGGAATGTGTAAAAGAGCCATATGCCAGCCAAAGCACAGACAAAAGTTCCCAATATGATAGCTACAAATTGTATGTAGGTCAGTTTTGGATCTATTGATTATTAAAACAAATAGATCTGTTCTCCCCTTGTCCTACCTGAGAGGCTGCCTAGCACATTTTTAGCAACCAAAGGCTACTACTTCAAAATTTAGGGGAACCTGGGCAACCTCGTCTCTAGCATCTTTTCCCGAGAAACCTGACATACATAATCCTCAGTAGCAAAAAAATATGGACAAAGATATCTATTCTCTAAAGCATCAGATAATGGCTATTTCCTACCAAAATATAATTATCCACATCAGCTTTAGACTGTTAATCTATACTCTATACAGAAGTCATCAGCAGGACTTCTATTCAGTTATTACTGAATAACATGATGTAAAAAGTAGTCACAAGGAACTAAAAAAAAAAAAGCCAACAAATTTACACATCTTGCTTCTCAGTCTTAGGAATGGATTGCTCATGGCCTTTGTGCATTAAGGAAATCCTTGAGAAACAGAGTTACTGTTCCTGACCAGGGATCTGCTTGTACTTGCTGAACTCCAGAACGCTGGCCAGGAGAAGGAGAAAGATAAGTCATGACTCCACATGCCTCTGCCCATGGCAAAAAGGCAGAACACAATGCAGGACTGGGAACTCTTCATGCATAAAGATCATCTTTCTAAGACACAATTTCTTTCCAAATTCCTTGAGGTCACTTGTTGCCTGATGGGGCGGTTACCAGGAAGGGAGAAATGTTGATCTTTTTTCTTAATTAATTTCCTAAAAGGTTAGCTTCTGTCACAGCCCTTCCCTAGGAGTCTACACAGAAAGAAAATTGCCCAAAATGGAAGGAGGTATTGAAAGTTCACTGCATACCAACATTCAGAGGAGGCCTGGGACACCAAAAAGGGCACACTAATTCCTGGTTCCAGCTGTGTGCATCCTTTTAAAGATTCTAGCTCTAGACACAGAACTAATTCTTTGACTATCAAAGGAAAAAGTCTTTTACAATATGCTTCCAAATGTCATGCCTTGTCCAAGTACTCAGAATATTGGGTTTTTTCCAACAGTTTGTAGACAATTAGTAGTATATATGAGGACAGTAGCAGCTTTCTTGCTGAGTTTTGCAAGGCTGTATTCCCATCAGTGCATCAAATTAATATATCCTATGCACCTTGCTTAACTTCAGCTTGACCAGCAGGTTTCAGCAGCAGGAACAGTTTTATCCTAGATTACTCTGGAAGGATGCAACTTATCTGATGTCAGAGGGCTTTCATGAATAGTCCAGAATGTCCAAACTAAGAGAAAGTTAATGACCTGCCAAATTGTCTAACTCCTTCACCTTAATACTGTTGAAGATATGAGACTTTTCTTATGCTAAAAGTAAAGTACATGCTTTTCTGAATCAAAAGCTGACTTAAATGACATCCGGCCTTTTTAACTTTTGGCTTAAAACCATCTGTTTGCAGCCTTTCAATACTTGAAGGGGGCTTATAAGAAAGATGGGGACAGACTTTTTAGTAGGGCCTGTAGCAATAGGACAAGGGGTAATAGTTTTAAACTAAAAGAGGGTAGATTCAGACTAGATATAAGGAGTATATTTTTTTACATTGAGGGTGGTGAAGCACTGGCACAGGTTACCCAGAGAGGTGGTGATGCCCCATCCCTGAAAACATTCAAGGTCAAGTTGGACAGAGCTCTGAGCAACCTGGTCAAGTTGAAGTTGTCCCTGCTCATTGCAAGGGGGTTGGCCTGGGTGACCTTTAAAGGTTCCTTCCAACCCAAACCATTCTGTGATTCTGTGGTCTTCCTGAGGGGCTTACTGAGGCAGCAAACTGTCCCTGTGAAGAATACTGCTTCTAGTAATCACAAACTACTTCTCTTTCTGTTACTTTATACAGCACTAAAGACAACTTTCATCCGAAGCTGCTCTCAAAACTTTTCTCCTTCAAGTCAGATCCCAAAGATATAATAATTCTAGGTAAGAAAACCTATCATTCTTGCCAATTATAACAATATCAATTCTACATTTTCCTGAACAACAGAATGTTTCTTACAAGTTTTCCACATCTGGAGCCAACTTATCTAGATAAGAAAAACAAAAAACTTAAACAGAGTGTTCTTCCTAAGAGTGTTACTTTACTTTCCTGCCCTTGATCTGTTCCTTTAGATCATCTCTGCCATCTTTGTGTTTTGTTTTAGTATTAAGGGCACAATTTCTGCAGACAAGAGTGTGAAGCTAATCTCTGGTGGTGGCAGCTTTTTGTTAGTATGTAGGTATGGCTCCACTGCAATAGAGGTCACTTCAGAGTCTCCTGCAAAGCCATCCTTCTAAGTATCCTACCAGATATTCCCCTTCTTTGGCTCCAAGTTTTACATAGTATACATGGATAAGCGGAAACTATTCTTGATCTTTTTCTCATGAATTCCCATTATTAAGAAATTACAGCATTTGGAAATATGGTGGTTTAAATTCTGTTTTTAACAGAAGTTTCTTATTCATTTTATGATTTTGCTTTCATATGAGATTCTTGGATCAGACCTTCCTTTGTTTTGGTGTCACAAGCAATAAGGTTCTCCAAAATTATATATACAACTTCACATTTACCACTGAGCAAGAATGTTCACACAGGCAGTATCTGATGCAATGTAGACCTACATTCTAATTTCTCTGTTTGTGTTCCTGCAATTGAACCTTAAATGTACCTTCAAAATGTTAGGAAAGATCAGATTTGCTTAAAATTTGTTGTATGTTATTTATAATTAGTTAAAGATTTTGGGTGAGATGAAGCTATTTTAGTACTTCTTAGGACATACAAGCATTTGGGTTTTTGCAACAAGATCTGTTTTCCTGGTCAACAACTGAAATATAAAATTATGAGGGGGGGAAATAAAATCTGGCCTTCTCTAAACAATGCAATTTTAGTAACTTTGAATTGGATCTACCTTCCGTTACATCCACACAGTACTGTCAGTGTGTACACAACTAGGAAGATGAGTTCTGAATCCTTCTGAGAAGTTAAAGTCCACAGATTTCCACTAGGTATTCCTTTGTTCTAGTTCTCTTTTGTCTTTAAATTTGCTCTCATAAAGAATCTGTGAATTACAGAATTTGATATGTTATTTCTCACTTGTGGTTGCATTCAGCTTTTAAAGTCAATGCCCTGATGTAATTTTTGTGGTTGTGATTCATTTCTATGACTGAAAAGAAAATCACCAGAGAATTGTATTGTATTGCTCCATCTCTTCACAAAGATAGTGCTGCTCTAAAAAGTTCAAAAGTTAAAAGGACCAAGGTTCTGAGTTTAAATAGTCCATATTGGCCAGTCAAGGACTTCTTTCTGGCAATGATGTGGGGGTGGCTGTTTATCAAGGCAACAGAGGCTACCAGCTCGCTATGTCAGCTCCTCTCACACTGTCACTCATGCTGCTGTCCCCATGCTCACACCTGTGGGACCACAGTCAATCCCCCAGCATGGGGAGCTCCAGGCCCCGATACAGAAATAACTGGGAGAAAAATGCACTAATGCCTAGGAAAATCTGTAAGTTTTGGACAGTCAGTTCAGCAAATGGACAAGTATCCTCCTGTGTAGATGCCATTCCAAAGGACGTCCAACAGTGTGTAGTCTGAGGTTTTATAAGGCTTACCCGTAATTTTTAGGGGGTTGCAAAATTAGTTGGCGTATACACACATTTTCCTGAAACTTAAACATACATTAATTACACAAATCAGGGATGATTCAGATTTAAATAAATAAATAAATAAATAGCTAACCAAGCAAAAATCTTCCAGAAATACAGATTTTTGAACTGAAGTGTCATTGTGTTGAATTTCAAGCCAAAATACATGCCCTGGGGTAAGCAAAAGCCAGCTCCTGAAAGTCAGGCTGGGGTGGCAGCAGTCTAGGCAATAAGGTTACGGTTCTGATTGGTACAGGAATCAAAAAGACCACTTGGTACAATATAGAAGGTATTTCAACTGCTTTCGCGCTCACTTAGGGAAACCAAGCTATTTCCACAGATAAACTAGACCAGCTTTAAAGCTCTGAAAGAACCTACCTGACATTATTTCTCCATCCTGATAAAAAAGTCTCTGGGTTACATTTGCAAATTAGATTAAGTTTTCTAATTGAACATTATAGCAAGTCATTTTGATGTAAACTTGGCAGAACTTTTAACTTTGAGGGCAAGTAAAGCATTAGAATCAACAAACAAGGGAATGGTTGAGTCAACAACCTTAAACAGTTCAGATCTATAAATTGCCAAACCCGTTAGACAAGACCATAGTATAGACTAATCTTTGTGAAAAATGCTAGATGATAATTCTTTCCAGCTCAGCATAACTCTGTTATTATGCCTTGTTTGTGATTTTTAAGCCAGGGCTCATCTGTGCTTCTAAAGTGAATGTAACTCAACACTTGCAGCTAGACTTAGGGTAATTTTCTACATTGTACATGTTTCTATGCCAGAGACTAAATAACCAGACATTCCTTTCTCAAACATACTGTGTGGAAGGTTATATTGTTTAAACAACAGCTTTGAACCCAGACAGATAAAATAAAACACATCTGTTATTTTTTCCCTCTTAGCCTTAGTATCTGAGTAATAATAAGATTCATTCTCTCAAATGAGTCAAAGCAGCAGGCTTGTTCCTTGTGTTTTTTCTGCTTTTGTTGGGTGGTAAGTTGGCAGCATCAATTGTATTAGTGTTTCTGTCAGCACCCACATTAAATATGTTTCTTTATGGAAGAAATCACATTCCAGCCTACTCTGGACGTCTAAATTTGTATCTTTCATCACATCCAGATTGAAATCCAGCTACCACCTGGATTCCTGTAGGGTTTACTTAGTGAAATGCTCAGAATATTTCAGTTCCAAATATCAAATTAAAAATTAACTGAAGTTTATATTTAGGTAGAACAGCCAGTAAACCAGAGACACTCTCCTCTTTTGCTTCTATCTTTCTGCTTTTCTGTAGTGTTAGAGCAGATTCCCGTAATCCAAATCACGATTTGGTACATCCCGTGCTTTTTTGGTATTACTTTAGGCTGCATTTATTTTCCCTTGTTGTTCCAGTTTGGAATGTCTTAGTGGTACTGCAGCCTTTCGCATTGTTTTCCATGTCCTGTGAAATTTAGAAATGGATACATGAATTTCAACAGGGTCTTCTGGGGTTTGCCTATGTATTGATTGGAGAGCTTAGTACTGGAATTCCATCTGAGGGTCACATTTCCTGATGTCCATACAGTCTCTCTTCTGGCTTATTGCTTTGTTCTAGGGAAAAATAAACTGGTTTTATGGGCAGAGGACCACACAGAAAAGGCACTGATTCCCCTCAGACTTCTGCGAGTGTTCCTGGATAGAGCCAGTTCTACAAACCAGAAACCAAACACGCTTTAGATGTAGCCCTGTGGTCTGTGCAGAAAAGTATTCAAAAATTCAGATCTGCATCAAGAAATAACGTGGGCTTCATTTCTACAGAAATCTAGACAGTAACCTTACAAGAAAATTCCTCATCAATAGATTTTCAGTACTGCCTTGTTCTTGGTGGGGAGGAAACTGAATGGAGACTCCATCTGTCCAGGTGCCACATTCTTTCTCTTCTAGATAAGAGTGAAGTCAAGTAACCACGCTTCCAGAAATGCAGACTTTTTAAGTTATTCATATGCATCAGAATGATTCTTGTTTGTAATTTTACTCAGAAGATCTGACTGGTTTTGTTTTTCTTAACTTTCATTATTAGAACTAGAACACAAACATCGCAAAACTAATTCAAGCAGCATTTTGGGCAGGGTACTTTTTTTTTTCTTCTGGCAAATAGTTATGGTTTCTGCTGAAACAAAGTGGCACTGAAACAACGTCATCTGATCACTTTGAAAAATACTGCAGATCTTCCTTTAGAGTACAGTCATGTTTAGGGATCTACAAGCAACAGGAACCATTATGGCAAAATTGTATTAACTGCTGTATAACATATTAATTTGGCACAGAGATCAATAGCTTCAGTGAAGTGCACCTTTGCAAAAATAATCAGATTCAGAGACATTAAACAATAGGGAAGTTACTTTATCATTCTGCAAGTGAGTAAAAAAAGTCAATTACTTCAAGTCTTACAAGTATATTTGCATTTGAGTTTTGTGAGCTCCAGATTTTAGCCATAGTTCCTGCTTTGGCTTTTGTCCTTCATTAAAGAACACTGTGGGGTCAGATTTCATCTTTTTCTATAGGTAAATAGTTATGCTCAGACCCTGCTCTTTGGGCTTTAGGAAGCAAATACGTACCATACACGTACCAATACAGAAGCCTGAGGTCTAATTTTTGCATTTTACAATAGGCCATTACCAATTTTTATTCTGCTGTATTCAAGATTTCTATTTCATTGCAAATACCATTTATTCTTCAACTTGTGCAAATTTATCTCATTTATCTGATATAGCCACAATCATTAACCACAATTACGTAAAGACTCCCAAATCAACTCCAAAAGGAAAATATTGATCCATATGGTTTGTTTGCTGATTTTTTTTTTAATTTTTTTTGTAAGCCATGACACTGTCAAAACTCTTTGATTCAGGCCAGGCAAAGCCATGACAGAATTGAAACTAAGGTGTAAATTCTGTTCTTGTGAAAGTGTATAACCTCATTGAAATTCTAGCTGAAAGGCAAAATTAAGCACATGCTTAACTTTAAACATTTAAGTAGACTTGTTTTGCTGAACTGAGGTCTAGAGCTCTCTACTTATAATGAACAACATAATTTAACTTTAAACTCAGAATCACTGTGGATCAGCTAATGCAGAAATCAATGGTAAAACCTAATGGAAAGCGAGAACATTTGAAGTTTCATTTTTTCTTTTGTTTCCTTTGAATATAATTATAACCTTTTAGTACTGTTTTTCCTCAGTCCTCTCCGCCTACTATGCCGTAATTATAAACCCACATTTTAGAACACTAATTAAGAACATATTCACAGCAAGAATAGTGGATGGGTGGACACAGAGAAAGTGTTCAAACAGCACAGAGCAAATTAATATCCATAAAAAAGAAACAAAAATAGGACTGAGAAAAGGAAAGGGAGAGAAAAAAAGATAGCTTGCTATGTGCCACTAAATAAAGGTAAACTGAAAATTACATTCTCAGATGTATACCTATAGCCTTTTATGTCAGCATTGCACCAATATTACTGTCACGTGATTTAACATTATATATATATTTCTTGAAATTTAGAAAATTTTATGTAAGCATCTGGGAAAAAAATTAAGCAACCCCACTGAGCTTCACCCATAACAGTGCTGTTGTATCTGTTTTTGCAGAATAATAGGGAATTAAAGTATCCCTGGAAATGCCTGTTTACCTGCTAAATGGATGTGCGCAGTCCTAAGTGTAGATACAAATCCTCCAGGAGCAGCTTTTCAGGTGTCATTTTAGGTGACATTCGATAACAGCACAGCGTGGCTGGGCAGAACCTCTGTTGCATTGAGGAGGCTGAACAGATGCAGGAGACTGACTATAATGTTCCTGTTGTAAGGTCAAGAACCAAAATGTCTGGTGTAAAAGAAAAATTATTGTAGATAGCCAATACATCTTAATCATTGTAAACAACCCAGTTATTGTTAAGTAACTCTGTTGAAAAAAAGTAGTCTTTCAATTATCTCGAAGAACACTTGCTCTGAAGTTTTATTCCTGTTCACAGATATTTGTATTCAGGTATGTTGATTTGCTAACATGGGATGAGACTACTGGATCACGTGGTTATTAACTTTTAGTTAATGGAAGTATAAAGATGTGATGAAGAGTCATGCCATCCACTTTTCAGGAAACAAAGAACAGCCCCATTTGATCCTATTTGACTTCAAGTCTTCTTAGCCTGTTCAAAAATATTGCATACTATATGTTAGACACCCGTGTAATCCAGGGATTTCTGCTTAATCTTTGTTTCACATGAGATTTAGAGGTGGAAACCAGCATTTTGTTAAAATTTAAGTGCCTCGGACAATACCTAAAAGCAAAGAATGATATATAGTGTAGAAACAGTAGCTCCCTATTTATACTGAAGAAAGTCAAGTAACAGGTACCGTAAAAATATTATTGTTATTTAAAATGCTTTTGAAGTCTTTAAAACAGTTTCATAGTGACCATCACAAATTTCTTAGTTAAAACAAGATGAAATAGAAGGTCAGTACTTAGTGGCTTACATATGAGAGATTATGAATATGACCAGTATAATTTTTATTCATTTTTAGGGACCTATGTATAAGAGAGTAATTATGGAAGGCACTGCCACCAGAAAACACACAGGCAAAGGACAGCATGCTGTAAAAGATGTTTGAATGTGCCCTGAAAAAGTACGGAAGGTTTGGATTAGTGATTTACCTAAATGCTAGAGCTGTGAGCTATCAGGAAACCCTTCCACCTAGTTCTCTGTGTCTAAGGTTGCTTTAAAATAATGATGCAGCGTAAATAACAAAATCAGTTGAGCTGGAGCTGTGTCCTTAGCTGGAATTAAAGCTAGAGGTCCTCTTACACAGAAGCAGTTTCACTTTAGCCCCATTTTCTCCTAGAAAAATTGGTGGGTAAATTCCCTTTAGGGCAATGACATCTATAGGTTGAGCAGAGTAATAGATCTTACTGCGTGCTATTCTAGCTAAACAGTCCAGTAATAAGCTTCCCAAGGAATGCCAAACCAAACAGAAGAGACCCTTGTAATGAAAATACAACCCCCTCCTTACTGGCACTTGGCATTTTCCATGCCTCACTGATACGTTCATGTTCAATTTACAAGAACTGAGTCTGTCTGCAGCAAATTATGATTTTGAGTCCCAGAAGTTTTGATGCCCGGTTTGTGAGATGTTGTAGAGGCCTTTCAAAAGTGCTGCGTGTCCATTTCCTGCAAACCAGCTGCTTTGAAAATGCTTTAAGTTGAGGAGACAAAACCACAAGTCTCTTAAAACTTGAGGTAGCAACACTTTATTTAGTTTCCAACGGGGAATACCAAAGATAAAGTTTTTCCAATCTTTACAAGTATGGTTTTTTTCAGATATGTTGGCAATAAACTTATTTTGTATGCTAAGTCTCGCTCTGGAGAGCAGGTGGAATGTAGAAATTAGCAAAACAACCAACCTTGATTTACTCCATATGTAAACTGTACCAAGTACAGTGGCGAGTTACACAACTGAGAAAATGCAGCATGGCTCTGTAACACTTCCAGGCCCTTTGCAGGAGACACTGAGGAACTCAGTTAGAAGTTAGATATTTGGTATTCAGTCTTATTTGTGGATAAAATGTTTATTTCATTGACTTCAGATTATTCATGAGCAACCAATATTCAACGTGAAGAACATTTTGATTGAAGATTTGGCACTCTCGGTATAGCTTGCTTCCCGACTGTATACAAGTTCTTAGAAAACCAGAATCCTGATGTTTGCATTCACAATTCCAAATTTAATTGCTGTAACTCTTCTGCAATTGTTGCTTTAAACAGTGTGTTTTGACTAATGCTCATTGCCTAGCTCATAATCCCACAAGATGAACTAACACAGTTGGCTCAAATACGAAAGAACTCAGTGATGGAGGGTGAGGGACATAAAATACGCTCCATCAATTTTGATGACAGATTTCTACAATAAAAGTAAAGTCCAAGGGTCATATTCACCAGGGCTGGCACAGGAAATCACATCTGACAGCTCCAAGGACAGACTCATCACTGAGAAGACATTCACTTGTAACTGTATTCCTTCCGCTTTCCCATTTACCCTGTTTCCCACTTGTGAGGCCACGCTTTACTCAGACAAGGAACACACCCAGCTGATGTGTCCTGTGGCAGCTTTCAATGTGACTGCTCCTTCTCGGTTCTGGGACAGCAGCAGCTTCTCAGCTTAATGTTTTTCAACACTGTTTCTACCTTTTTTCCCTCTACCTTTCCCTCCATTTTGAGACTTCCAGTATGAACATGACTCAGGGTAGCTGGTGGAAAGGTGAAATATCATTAAATAGTTTTGCTGTATGGCAATAAACCACAATTCTCTCACCCATAACTCTTAAAACATGCAAGTAAAGTAGAATAATTTGGAATCAGGATCCTTTTTCTTTTGGGTTTTTTTCTGTCTCTCCTTTGTGCTTTATTGATAGGTGAAAGGCTAATTTAGTCTCAAGATTGTTTTATGTCCACCCCAGCTATTTCATTTCAATAAATAACCTTGCTGCGAATACATTTTAATTACCGATTTCATACTTAGAATTGCACAGTTGTAATACAGTAGGCATGAGCATCTATTGAAATAGTATAAAAAAGGCATAATTATTTTCAAAAGCTCTGTTGGAATAATGCAGGTAAAAAGTTCCCCTGCTGGTGTCTGTTTTCTGTGTCCGATGTATCATTAGCACTTCACATTCCCTCTGTATTTATAAAAAGGGTAGATGCTTGAACTTCGGGCTGTGCAGGATGCCTCCCTAGTCCTAGAGATTTTTCATTCTTTGCTGTTGCTTGCTGAGATCATTATAATGAAGACAAGATTTTGACTTAATTTGATAATTTTGGTCTAATTGACTGAAAGATATTACAAAGAAAAATAGGAACAAACCCATGAGATTCAGAAGGATTTTCATAAGTCTGTGGGCCTGGCCTGGGATCTCTTCACGCAATGTGGAATAAAATAAAGTAGGACCTAGGAATGAAAAGTCAAAGCCTTATATGTGTTACTGTTGGAGGCAGGCTGACAGAGGAAGAGTTTTGAGGAGCGGTGAAAGAAAAAATCTTTAAGAACCATAAGCTCATTTCAGAACCAAATCCGAACTTGCAAACAAGATGCTGGGCTTTAGCCTAGAGGAATGTGGAATAAAATTAAAGAGGGTGACAACGTATAAAGTGATTAAATCAGGCATTAGTTACATTTACTAGGAATGCTGCTCAATTAATTTGGCCATTGCTCTCAGGACACACACTGTGGCACAGAACAAAAAGAGTGATAAAGGCCGAATGGATTTTTAAACACTACATTAAGCTGCATTTGATGTGCGAGTTCCCTTGAAGGGCCTCTTTTTTTTTTTTTTTTTTCAAAATAATCATGTTTAAGAAAACTGCCAGAAATTCACTGGCATGTCAATGAAAACAAGAAAGTGTTCTTAAAATGTAGGCAATTTACACCTACTTACAGTGACTATAGTTAAGGAACACATACGTATAAGCTGTCATATCTGCTCCCTTCAACTCCCTCGTAATGTCGATGTGGACATTTTGGCAAGTTTTCTGACCTGCACATAGTCTGAGCAAGTAGGCTGCCTTCAGCTGTCGTCCACGCTAGCATCTGAGCCAGGCTTTTCAGCCCAGGGAAAAGCAACCCACCAGCAGTGAACGAGGGGAAGGGCCGCAGGGTCTCAGCAGCACTCAGTCTCTCTGCAAAGAAGAGAGCGATGCGGTTTTGCCAGGCCGCTCCTCGTTTCTGGGAAAAGGGTGACGATGGGAACAACCGTCAAGAGCACATCTTTGTGTTCCCGTCTCCCTTTGGTTTTTGTTCTCTCCGATCTAGGACTGAAGAGAGGAGGTATCTCCAGAACTTGGATCCAGTCCGTGTGTAAGTTCAGACCCTTCTCTGACACAAATCCCGAGGTCTCAATCGGCTATGGAGCATGACGGTAGTTCAGAGGGGGAAATGTGCTGTCTGTGCAGCTACGCTTGCAGCTGCTGCCCTCAGAGGGATAGCCTGACAGTCCTCAGGCTCTGCTCAGCAATGGGCTCGGAGTGGCAGGGGCCCCCTCATTTGGTTGGCTGCGGAGTGGCAGCTGCCACTTAATGTGCTGTGGTAGCATCACATATAATGCAGCTGACTGTAGCGATGTGTTAGCCAGTGGCGTGGTTGTTTTGTCAGAGATATTGTGTGTTGATAGCTCCAGTGAAGTACCTAACAACAGTCAATGGGGAGAGAAAAGCTTATGGTCTCAAAACAAATTCATAGGAAAAGCAGTGAAATGAGAGTGTTGATAATACATTTGAAATTCTACTAGTTCAGAAAACGAGACTTTTAAAACCTTGTAAAATTACAGATTACAAAAGCAATTTACTGAATCTGCTGTGCCTTTAAATGTGTATCTCACTGAAAAGGCTTGACAACATCTCTGCTTACACACCCTCTTGCAATGCAGACCTGGCATCTGCTTTATTCATCCCTCATTTGTATCCCATTATTTCATAATTTCTCCTGACCATTTCTTAAATTTCTTAAATCTTAAACACCAGCGTCTCCAAATGAGAGAAGCCTGGCTTCCAGGGAAAAGGAACTCACTTGTATGGAGCCTCCTCAGGCAAGCACAGCCGCATCCCTCTCTGTGGCAGCATATTGCTGCTAATTAATTACCTACACATTGCTCTAGGAAGGAAGGCGCTTTCACCAAGAGCACCAAACAAGTAGTAGTTTTGTTTCCAGAGAAACCTCAAGGTATAATCATATACAGAGGGTGTCATGAGATGACTTATCTGAATTCATCAATATTAAGGGCTTTTAGAAGAGGGGAAGGGAGGTTGGAATATGAGGACTGAGGGTTCAGAAAGCAATCGAGTGACCTGAAATACAGCAGCCCTACCACCTGAGGTCAAAAACAGGGGAAAAGGCAAAAATTGAAAAGGAGTCCCAAGTATGAATGTTTAGTCAATGGTAGAAGACATTAAGATTCAGGTGTATTTGTCTGGGCTTTTCTACGGGATGCTTGGGAAGAAATCTGAGAAACCTTGCGTAAACTTGAAAGGAATGTGTAATAAAGTAACAAGACAGTTGAGAGTTTAAGGACTAGAGAGGTGGATGAAGAGATAAGATACAAAGGTCACTGTGCAAGGACCTCACAAATTCTGTATTGTATGCATTCTTGACTAAGTTTTAAAAGGGAAAGATAGTATATTTATGTTACAAAGTGGAACAGAGTCTGGTCTGTTTTGTGCAGATAAAGCTTACAAAATGTTGTGTATCGCTGAGGAAAATAAAGCACAAAAGAAAGTTCTTCTGGGAAAAATAAAGACTGAAGTTAAGAAATTAACAGGAAATAACATTTATCCACCACTGCTGCCTTGCAGTTGCTGGAAGATGAACATCTTGGATGTATCTACCTGCACCACGCAAATAATTGCTGTTTACAGTCCTAGGGGAAAGTCTGGAAAACACAGGGAGATCAAAATCCCTGGGGCATATCCTTCTTTTTCATAAAGTATAGTAAATGAAGCTATGATCACTTAGAACACCTGATGATATGCTTCCCCTAGTAACCAAACCTCTACTTTTCCTAGATATGGCAATCTTAAAAATAGAAGGGCAGGAGAATTGTCTATTCCATTTGTACTGCTGAAATCTGAATTAGAACAGATACTTCTTATCCCCCAGGAAAATGGTTTCTGTTAATATCTTGGTGAGGGATTCACCGTTGGGAAGCATGTGCGCTCCACAAAGCTGTCCAAGAAAAGGCAGAAGGACACACTGCCTTTTTTTCCACCTCCCACTCTCTTCTTCATTTGGCTCACCGTGCGCATTAGGAGTAAAAGAGAGAGAACAGGTTTTATTCCTGCTTGAGTTTTTCGGTTTTCCAGAGATCAGCAAATACACAGGATAGCACACCGATCTTAGTTCAAGGAACGGTCTAGTCCTATATAAAAATTACTCCCCTTCCCCTTGCACTTTATGAGTGGAAGTAGATGATGGTCCTGTGTGGTTGAACACAAGGAAAGCAGGTTGGCAAGGTGCTCTCTATGTTAGCACTGCTATACTTTTTGGGTCTCCAAATTAGGATGCAGAAGAAGAATGCAGCCTCTGCCTTAGCCAAATGTAAAGGGAACATTTTTGCATATTTTTGATATGTGATCTTATCAGCAGACAGCTTTTTCTTTTCAGTAAAATAAATCCTTGTAATTCCGGAGTACAGAAATCTGACAGTACAGAAAGTAATCTTTATGATAGCTAAAAGTCTTTGCACAGCATATATTGCAGCTTACGATAATTATTTATTACTGGTGTTACCATTACTGAGTGTTTAATGTACTTGTGGCCAGTGGGCAGAAAATAAGCAATACCTGGTGACAACAGCAAGAATGCACTTCTTCACCTGGCAAGTAACTTTTTTAAGTTCCTGTCAGGCTGTAATATTTTTCCCCTCCATGCAAGAGTATTAAAATAAAAACTTTGGATATATAAATCAAAGTAGGGTGAGTTCATTCCTGTGCCAAGAGGGAGCTGAATGAATCCTGTAGATGTTGAAGCTGAAAGGGGCCTCCTAGATCATCTTGTTCTGCCTCCTTTCCCATTACTATTAACAACTGCTAGTGTCACAAGAGCAGAATCTTAAATAGAAAAAGTATGGAAAAGAAATACTGGGCTCTCCCCTCTGGCTTCTCATCAGTGCGTTAACTTTTTCTACAAAATATTTACTATAGCTTTATTGTCCTATACCTTTCTATTTTCTCACATATGGTGTCTAATATTCAAATCATCACCTCTGCAGTGATGGTGAACTTTCCCTAGATAAGTTATTCCATTGTAAGACTGACCTTCCCTCAAGAATACCTTTTTCTCCTAATGCATAAAATTAATTTTCTTTTTTCTAGTTTCAGTCCATTACATCTTTTAAACACTCACTAATTCCTCACCATCTTCATTGTTGCTATAGTTAGATATTTATAGACAAGTACGTCCCTTCCTTATTGCTTCAATAGGGAGGCATGGAAGTGACAGCCATAAGATAAATAGCAAATCTACCTGATAAACTGAGGAATCACATGTGAGAAGACTTTCAAAGGCCATGAAGAGGAATTAACAATCCCGAGTGCAAGTATGTGTGTATGCACACAGGTGTGTAAAAGAGGAAGGAAAAAGAGAAAGGATTTTCAGCATGACTAATATTCCTCTGTGAGGAGCAATTCTTTTAAGGTGTTTTGAGAGCAGTGAGCTGGATCTATCAGTATGCAATTTTATTTATTTTCACTTCACAGAAGCAATCTGGAGATGAACAAGGCATATGAGGTGATCGTGTCCACCTCTTTGCCATTAGGCATTGCATAATAATGCTTCATGTTTTCTGCATTTAGCTGCACAAGCCCTAAACAACAGGATTTCCTTGCCTCTCTGCGTTAGAGCCTGAGCCCAGGGCTAAGCCCCAGGGCTCTAGGAGAGCGGGTCAACATGAGGCGGCAGAGTGCCGCCATGACCAAAGCTGTGCCCTGCTTCCTTACCTGGCTGAACCAGGACCAGAGATGTGCAAGTGTTCATTATGAGCTTCATCCCCTTTCCCTCTAAGTCTTCTTCAGCTCCAGCGCTCAAGTCTTTTACCACCATTCCCCCTTATGTGGAATTCATCATTTCACATGTGACTCTCCTTCCTTCTGTTTTAATGTTAGCTGTATTTTCCCTAAAAGGGTGATTGGAAATGTGCTCTTGAAAGGAATCTATCATGACAATTTTATGCTCATAGCTAACTGCATTTCCTGGTTTTCCAAGGGGTGCTCACACTTTCCCGTGTTTCTTATCTCACCAATATGCTTATTAAAGCTTATCTTTAGACCATTTGCCTAGTATTGACTTTCTGCTTTCTGAATACTAGAGTACTTGCCTAGCCCTCTTATGATATATCGTCTGAATGCAGGCTATTTTTTCCTATTATGCAAATATTTTTTTAACTGAGAGTTTGATCTGTTTTCATGTTTACTGAAGGGTATAACAGCTATTACTGTTATCAGTAGCTGCAACTTGCTTGTATCATGAAATAAATAATGTTAACACTGGTGATATAAGCTTAGTAAAAGATACTATATGTAAAAAGTGTTGGAAAACCAAAAATGGTCCAGTGGGCTGGGAGGAAATGGCTAGTTGATTCCTCAGACTGACCGGTTTAAATATTGCTGAGTATCAAATTTTACCCACTACAAAAACTTCACAGAATGGTCTTACATTGGTTTACAGTTTAGTTCAGGCCTGGTTTTTTTCAAAAAAGGATTTTATTTTTTTTTGCTACGGTTCAAAGCACCATAAAGTAGGTTCAGAGACAGTAGCATAGCAACCACAAAAAAGTAAGTTTAAACACTGAGAAAATTAGCTTTTTGCTTTCTAATAGCAGAGCTTTCATGTTCATATCTTCTTGCTGGGTTTGAAACACCTGTTTCTATTTCAGCTGACTTTGCTTCCTTCTTTCAGTACAGAAAGCTGTGTGGCAGTCCTGAATTACAATTAAGTAAGCCTGTTTTCTGTGAATATGCTCTGGTCACCAACAAACAGTGAGCAGAATTTTGAATGGTGAGGAATTAATTTAGTTTTTAAATTAAATTAGCATTTCCTTGAAATGGAAGTATCTTTTGGTATGAAACAGACTTGATTTGACAATGGGCACAAGAATAAACCTACCTTTGGCTGCTGACTCAGGAAAATTTCAGTGGTCACATCAAATAAATCCAAGCAATAACCACTATGACTTTTTAAATCCGTTTTAAGGCTATGCACCCTGTGTGCACAATAATGTGAACTCGGTCTGGACAGCTGAGGGACTGAGAGTTCAGTGTTTTGGCACTTCATTGACTTTTCCTGTTTACCTGAACTGAGTTTAAGGCTGTGACTCATCTCAGATTTGCATCCTTGTTTTACAAGTTTAAATTTAAATTTAGGATTGATGTGCACAAAATATGGAATTGTGTACGATGGGGTGGCCATGGGTTGATGTGTATGTACTTTTATAGTACATACCTACACCTGATCTGAATTTAGCTGCAGTAGCACTACACAATAACATAGAATCATAGAATCATTATAGCTGGAAGAGATCTCAAAGATCATCAAGTCCATCCATATACCCAACGCCACCATGCCCACTAAACCATGTCTCGAAGCACCACATCTAAACGTTTTTTTAACACCTCCAGGGATGGTGACTCCACCACCTCCCTGGGGA
>NW_009595193.1:152287-155760 GCF_000690535.1 Cariama cristata | reverse complement strand
TTACTCGCCCGCCCCCCCCCCCAGCCACTTGTTCCAAAGCCTGTAGCGTTGCATGGGCTTGTTGTGACCCAAGTGCAGGACCCAGCAGTCGATCTTGTTGAACCTCATACAGTTGGTCTCGGCGCATAGGTCCGGCCTGTCCAGATCCCTCTGTAAAGCCTTCCTATCCTCCAGCAGATCAACGCTCCTGCCCAACTCGGTGTCCTCTGCAAACTGACCGAGGGTGCACTTAATCCCCTCGTCCAAGTCATCAATAAAGATGTTAAACAGAACTGGCCCCAAAACTGAGCCCTGAGGAAGACCACTGGTAACCAGCTGCCAACTGGATTTAGCTCCATTCGCTACCACTGTCTGGGCTCAGCCAGCCAGCCAGTTTCTCATCCAGCAAAGGGTATGCCTGTCCAAGCCATGAGCTGCCAGCTTCTCCAGAAGAATGCCATGGGAGACAGTGTCAAAGGCCTTGCTAAAGTCCAGGTAGACCACATCCAAAGTTCTTGGTGTCCGGAAAAGTGGATGTGAAATGCTGACTTTAATAGCATCTCCTGCTAGTAACATCTCCCTCTGCACACCTGTGTAGCCACATAACAAGAACAGCAGTGGAGAATAATCAGTGAAGACTTTTAAACTGTTTCTTTTTTGAATCTTTGTTTAGTTAATCTTGAATCCTTTTGTTTTCTGTATTATATTTTTAATTTTTTTGCTGATATATTAACTGCAACAGACACAAAGGCTGTTTGACTCGTAGAAAGTATACCACACCAGCTGCACCCTCAAACTGTGGTTTATCCTGAAATGAAATGATTTCCATCAAACTGGAATTTCACTGTCCCCACACTGCAGTTAATGACAGGTGATCTTTTGGTTAGGTATATCTGTATTTGCACCCATTCTCCTTTCTGAGCTGTCAGCCTCCCAAACATAGACTAGAAGGCCTCTAAACCTATACTAGAAAAAATAGTTTCAAATATGTCATTGCAGATTTTGCAATTGTGTTAGCTTGTCTCCAGGACATTTAAAGTATTCTCATGTATCTGTGTTCAAATTACCTGATTTTCGGGCACCTCTATGCTCCTTGTTAATGTGGGAATGCGTGAGGAGGAAGAGACATGCTCATGGAAGCTGGATCTCAGACTTATTGCAGTGCCTATGAAAGGCAAAGATTAGGATTAAAAAGGCAGGAAATGACTGAACAGACCTCCTGGTTGTTAACGTGATGGCTTCACTTGTCTATGACCTGGAGGGCTTCCAAGCACCAGCATTTTGGATAAGGGGTTGAAGAGCTGACAGCTTGCTGTACTTGACCCCATGCAATTTCCCTGCTGCCTGCAGGGTCCCAGCTGGGGCGAAGGGTGCTCAGGGCCCCCCCGGGGTGATCACACCTCGATGTCCCCTGTGCCAGCAGGGCCAGAGCTGCAACACAAGGGCAAGGGGACAGGTGGTTTTCTTCTTCTGGCAGGGCCACGAGGTAGGACGGAGAGCTTCTGCAATGCCCCTAAATGAGTTTTCACCTCCAGACTTGTGCAGAATGAATATAATTCCCTATTCTTATATCATAAATACAAATATTGTGCTTTCTCTCCAATTTTTCCAGCCCTGATTTTCCATGAAAAGCAAGTCAAAATGAGAAGTTCTTAGAGAGATTTTTACCACGTCATTGTGAGGCAGAAATCTGCAGTGACTTAAATAAAGAAACACTGAAGTTATAAGTTTTGTTGTATCTTTTGCATGACTAAACTTCTAGGGCACACTTTACTAAGTAGTTTTCCTTTACTAACCCAATCTAAGTTTTCCTCTTCCAGCTATAATTCTGTTGGCAGCACTTCAGTTGTGTAGAAGTGGTGCTATAATACTTCACATCAAGCTGTGCAAAGCCTTTAAAATTATGGAGATTTATAATGGACCTAAAATCCTTATGTCCACGTTACAGCAGGATTGTCAAAAGCCCAGAGGTTATGCAAATTGGCTGTAGTTATGCAGAGCGACCTCTGAAGAAAATACTAATATCCTTATTCAACACTTCATTCATATCTAATGAAAGATAGATCCACTGCCATAATTAGTGCTCTTATTTACGACTTAAGTAATTTTTCAATACATGCTATTGACACATCTTCATTTTCCATATATATCTTGTATTGGAATGTCATTACTGATGACTTATTAACAGTAAAACAACAACAATAAAAAGAGGAAGTGATGAAGAATTATTGATTATAGAATAATACGCTGTTAAAAGATGTGAAGTGTTCATGTTTTTTCACAAATGTATTAGATAAAGCCAGTAGCTGTTCTATAGTTAAAGTTGGAGTTTCCTATTATAATATTTATTTGTTTATCAAATTAAATCTATCTTGGAAAAATGTATGCTTTGATTAGCTGGAATGTACTAAAATCTGCATTCAGTCAAAAAAAAAAAAAAAGAACAATCTCATATATTTATATAGTCTTGGGGATTTTCTCATAGATTATTATATTTTCCAGACAACTGTTGTAAGAGGGAGAAAGGAAAGGATCAGAAAGTGATGACAGCCCAGCCTAAACTAGGAAGGTAAAGGTTGATTCAAGTCCATTAAAGCAGAATCTGAGACAGAAAAAAATCAGCAGACCCTTTTTGATTCTTGTCTCCTTTAGCAAATCAGGAGTAAAGAAAGAAGGAAAAAGGAAATTCAGAGATTTTGTACATCAGGAAGCTCTTTGTTCTTTTTCTCTCCCAAGACTAAATGCTAGAGCTACCTGTTGCTCAGTGGTAATGTGTATTTCTGTCAACACCATGTTTAAATTCAGTGCAGTCAGATGCAATTCCGTTAGTGACACTACATTTGAAATGTCAGGCCTGAATTTAGCCCTAAATAGAACAGAAATTATACTTGCAAAGAAATATTAAGCTTCCTTCTTTCTCATCCTCGCTTTCAGTAGTCTAAATACCGTAAAAACATGTCATTTTAGAAAGCCTCAAATAGATTTGAGTTAATTTTTTAATTGTTGTTTTTGATCCAATGTATGAATCAAAATATATTGTATTTCCTCTATATTGTATTTCCAATATAGAGGGGTGTTTGGAAATACTTGTGTACCCGATTGTATTTATAAAAGTTGAAAACATTGAAATTATTTAACCAGTGTTAAACAATATGTCTATTGAGAACATGGAAATATTCAATTCTAAGATGTGATTGTACAGAAATACTCCACTGCTATACTGTATTAAATAAGGATAGTATAGATTGATGGATACAAATGCAAGAAAGTGTCACTAACTCACTTTTAAATAATCATTGAGCATGCAAATTAATGAGGCAAGAACTCCACAGAAGTGCGGAAAAACACAATCTACTGAATATTGAATTAGTCAAGAGCAGAAAATTGTCATTTACAGAGCATAGAGCCTTATATTAACTGCAAGTTTCCTATAATTCTTCTCTTTCGTTGAATCTACCTGTTTTTGGAGCCTGACTAGTACAAACAGACACAAT
>NW_009595193.1:145072-152245 GCF_000690535.1 Cariama cristata | reverse complement strand
AGTGGAGGGCAGAAAATGAGGCGTGTGGCTGCTGGCTGCCAGCACAGACTTCCATTCCATGGCAGCAAGGGGAGAGCCCCCACAGCTGCATCTGGACCCCCAGGTGGAGACCAGGCTTCAGATCCGAGATCTGGATAGAAAATGTAATTCAGAGTAAAAAAAAAAAAAAAAAAAAAAAAGGGCATTTATATGCCAAAATATTTGATAGCCCATATTCACCATATTCAAGCTCTAGACAAAGAATATTCCGGCCCCCCCCCGGTTGTATCTCTGGGGTGTCTCCAAGTCCACTATTGGGAACAGGATTAATCTTGGCATTTCTCATTGTAGAAGAACAGGACTTCTTGGAGTTTAGAGCTGTTATATGAAGATAAAGAAAGAATAAAAAAAAAAAAAAGAAATAAGACTAAGAAAAAAAATAGAAGAAATACTCTTTATCATTGGTAGATTTCTACAGCAGACTTCTTAGTATCTGTTTTATTCAGTGTGTTAGCACTAATGGCACTAAACACCGTTAGTAGTTATTGAATAGACTCTCCCTAATAACTTTTCCTTAAACTAGTTATGAGATTTTTTTTCCCCTTTTCTGGTGCAAGTTACATCAGACTTCTTGTTCTCCCTGTGTTTGTCAGCAGACTGCTCTTGCTCCTGGCAGTGCCTCTGTATCCCAGCATAGCGTGGAGTGCCCTACCTGAAGGCCACATTGTCCCTGATGAGCTCTACCTCTTTACAGTCAATTTTTACACAATATTCTCCATTCAGTCTGCACATTCTGTCCATCTTCAAGGAGCTATGGCATCCAGTAAGATCATACCATAGATGCCCCAAATACACATTCTGTTCTCCTTTGTTTTGCTGCTGTTCTTTGGCAGATGGAAAGAGTCTTCACATCCCTATAGGGGCAGTGAAACATATGCAATGGGCAGAACTATTACTTTTGTATCTGTTCCTGTTGGTTGCTCCTCTTAGTCCATGAAGATTTCTGAGATGACAGCAATGAGAAACAACTGTAAGCCTCCTCGGACCACGTACGTTGGTAAACAGCTAGGGAAACAAGTCATGCCATGGACTTAAGCCTCACTGACTGAACTCCAGGGTTGAGTATACCATTTAGAGTGGGGCTGATCATTAGTATCGCTTCTGGAATATAGATTTTAAAAAAGAATGTAACCATTGCTGTACTTATACAGCTTAGGTGAGATAGTACGGGGAGAATACACATATTTTTTCCACATTTCGCTAAAGCAGTTTGCAGTAGTACCAAACTCTGATACCTGTGTTTAATTCTGAGAAGATTCTTTCTCCTGGAAGGGCTCTTTGTGGGCACACCCATGCTAGGACCACAGGGTGTATTTCCCACCTTGCAGCTCAGCTGCATCAGGCCAAGTTGAGACCCAAGGAACCACCTTCCTCCCCTCCCAGCCCATACACACACACACACGCTGTGAGCTCAACTGCAAGCCAACTCGTGAACAGAGATGGGGAACCAACCCAACAAACTCCAACAGGCTTTTCTATCTGGGTGATCAAAGGACCTTGAGGTGAAGTATATTCACCTCAAGTGTTAGACTCAGCCAGTGGTATTACTCTTAAAGTGCCACATGCTAACATTAATCAAAACACAGAATCTTGGCCCTGAGTGACCTACACACATTTCAAAGAAGACATCTCATTTTCTGCCTAAAGTCAGTCAAGTGCAGTGAATTGAAAGAATAGATCCCTTAAGTCTTGAGCAAATATTTCTCATTAATTTTTAATGGAGGTTTGAAGGTAAACAGTATACTATTCAGAGCAATAATTATTACTATTTAATTCAGGAGGCCTTCATCAATACATCTAGCAATCTGATCTCAGTCAAAATCTGGGAATTTACCACCTCTTGAGACTTCATCAGACATCCCCAATATTACCAAATAATTTAAGGACATTTGTAAAGGATTTTTCTTCATATGAATTTCATTGTCATTGCCTGAAACAATATTACCTGAAACACTGGGGACACTTAATACTTTGTAATTGTAGACATATTACTATGAGGCTCCCATTCCCCTGAAAGGGGAACTCATCTCTCTCCAATCACTATACATGAACTTAGACCCCTATACCCTCACTTATGTCCAGCGTAGACAACATGAACAACTTATTGTGACAGAACTCTACAGCAGTGCTCGTGAAGCAGGTAAATAAGGATAGGCCAGAAATTTAATATATGAGGTTATTTTAAAGGGGCATGGATCTTTCCGTGCTTCAACTACCCCAGAAGGCTGAGAAAGAATGAAGTCAAGGGCCTTGTGCTGATCACACATCAAAATCAGAGAAGCACTAAAGTAAATTAAAACATTATGGTAAGTTCACCTATGCATTCTGTAGGAAAAAAATACCAGATACAATACAGAAATGTAAATGACTTGGCTGCACCCAAGACACATCTCTTTACAAATCCTATTGCCAGGACTGACAACCCAAACCTGTGTCCTTTTTCTTATGGGTTTGTTCAACCAACTTTAATAAAAGAGAGCACTTACTGTGACTCAGTTATGCAACAGAAAATTGTAAGCCAAAATGTGACCATTTTTCCACTACAACCTACAATTAAGTAATCTACAAAATTAATTTCCTTCACCTTTAACGAGGTTCTGTTATGTGGTTTGGTGTGCATTATCGTGTGTATTAGTCATAGCCTGAGCGAAGGGAAATGCAGTATCAAATTTATTGTAACAGCAATTTTCCTTAAAGTATATTAACACAGATGAATTGGCAGATCTCTAATACGTGGCTTAAACCTATATTTTATACAATATTGCCCTCTATGGGAGCACAAGATATAACAGATTTGAAATAAGCATGCTGCTGTTCTTTTGTCTTACTAATTTTTTTTAGCATAATATCTGGGTTTTTTAAAGCGCTTTTCTTTTTAACATAAAAGCTTTGTGCCATCAGGAAAATCAGCCTGTCGCCCTCTCATTTAATCTGTTTCTTTCGAGCCTACATTTCCTATTGTAACAAACATATCTATTACTGGTGTTAAGCTTTTATATGATAATTTCAGTTCACAGAGTCACTGCTCAAAGCAGACATTCCATTCTGCCATGGTTTTTTTTTTTAAAAAAAACCACCACAACACAAACAACAACACTTAAACCAAAATGTGTACAACCCAGTAGTCACATCAGTGATATAAATAAGCAAACATGAATTTTAATATTATTTCTAAAGTGCCAGTCTTTAGAGATCAAAGAGGCAACTCCAAAACATCATTACAGATAGAAACAGATACTTTCAAATGTAACCTGTTGAGCATTAGTGGCATGAGAAGAGAAGAAATCAGCATGATAAAGAAGTATAATGGCTAAGTCAAGGATCAAGAGCTTATTCACCTGGAGTGCTCTCACTCTTGATTACTCCATCCATGCTTTTCTTTGATCATTTTAATTAAGTCACTTTTATTTTCTTCCGATGACAAAAAAACATTTTTAAAAGGAAGCTGAATCCAAAGATGATTGATTGAAGAACAGTGATCACTGTGCATTGTTCACACAGAAATGTACCATGTCTTAAAAAAAAAAAAAAAAGAATTTCCTTCTGCTGCCCTCCTGATTTTTTAAGAGTGCAGTGCTGAAAGTCTGTAATTCCTACCTCAAGAAAAATTAATCAATAGCAGTTAGACATTAAAAGCATTTCTTTAGCTTATTAACTCTGTTCTCCTTGCACACGCTGCAGAGAGATTTCACATTTCTAAAGAAAGTGCAACGTATAGAAAATCATGATCTTGATTTCCTTTGTCAGACTACAATTTCTTGAAGTATGCTAGCCTCCCTTTTGTTGAACCCAGGTTTGTGTGTGGAGTTTTTTAACGTTGAAACACAGCATAGTTGCATCAGTCTAAAAACAGACCTCAGAGGGAATACTTCCATCTTCCTGTTTTAGTGTGGTGTGTCATGTTTCATGGTTTGGGGTGGTTTTTGTAAAGTAGTGTAGTTCAGCGTAGCACGTTGTGGCCCACGACAGAAACGGAAGAGAGCACTCCCAGTCTATCGGCGTAAGCTAGAGCTTCTGCCAGACTGGAGAGGATGCCAAAGTCTTGGCATAGTTTTGAAAGTTATGATACCAAAAGTGTTCCCATAATGAAGAGCTAGTGCTTATTGTAACATAAAAACATTGGACCCAGAGTACTTATTTTACTTACACAATTAATCCCACTGAAGCTAACAGAGGTACTCATCTTAGGGAGACAAACATGTTCACACACCTAAAGACAAACACAATTCCTTAAAACAAAAGGCTGTACAACACATTCTGGAGACCTTTCAAGTGCAGAATGTTCATGTATCCAATAATCACTAGGAGGAAATCAATTTTCTTAAAAGAGGGAAGACCAAGTCCCTCCCCACAGAGCAGTGACAATTTGCAAAGAAGAAGGGTACAGAAGAGAACAGAAACTGATTTACAAAAGCTTCATTCAACTTCAAGACTTCCCATGCTAGCTGGAGCATTAGCAGAAGTAGCTTATAAGCACTAGGCCTCCTCCTATAAGACTAGATGAGGCAGAAAATAAATTATAATAGGATTATCTAAAATAAAAAAATTGCTAAAAGGTGAAACAAAACACTGTACAACAGGATCCATTTATTACAGTGATGCTAGAATACCAGTTTGAAAGTGGTTTAGTAATGGATTTTTCACTTTGAGGGTTTTTTTAAGTCTTAAATTAGGATATATAAAAAGCTATGCTTGTGAGAGCTAACCTAGAAAAAAGTCATCCTTAGAATGTAATGGAAGCTTGATATCCAGATTGTGAGGACAGAAAAGTAAAAAGAGAAAGATAAATGCTCTTTGTAGTTTCTCCTTTGAAAATATCATTCCTGGTTTCACCTTTTATTCAGAAGTAGATTAGAGTCTTTAAAGAGCCTCTGTAGACATGTTAAAGGGGACTCCCATTGGAGCTATGGTCTAATTAAGCTACTTTATGAATCATTTCACAGTTGGAATAACTCAAAAAAAATTAAAAAAACCCAACACTTAATACACTAAACCAAGAGTTCAAGCTTCTTAATTTTTAATAATCAAGGAAGGAATGCTTAGTTTTAAGATTTGTATGCTATCACTTAGTTTTATGGTTGACGTTCTTTGCGATAATAGCTTTGCCAACAGTTGGTTTGAATTCCTCCACCAAAGCTCAGATATGCAGCCAACGCATGACAACTGAATGTTGATATTATGCAGAGATAACTGCTCTCACGGTCCCAGGTGTTGTGGTAGAGCAGAAAGAATTAATTACCTCTTTCTTTCCAAGTAATAATACTATAATTTGTTAGATAATTGCTCCTTAAAATGCAAGGGGAGAGGAGGGAAGGATATGTATTACTCTCCAATGGCCAAGTTACAGACCTTTCCTTCAAGCACATTCTGGTTTCCTCCTTTAGTTCTGTTTTTTCCAAAAATAGCCCCACTAAGTTTGGACTGGGAGAAAGCAGAAAGTCTTAAAGGACCTCAGCAGGAGAGTGAGGCAGCAGGGACCAATCCCTCCACGCCAGCAGCATTGCCTCGTCCCTTAGGTTGGCTTCTTCCCTCGCTGGAGGCAGAGTGGAACTGGGCATTTTTTCCCTGTTCCTCATTGCAGCCCGTGCTCTGCAAATCAAGGGGGATTCTTTCCATTTTACGGAAATCATAAGTCAGCACAAATCATGGTGGGTTGTCCAGAGATCATCAGGAGCTGGTAAATAGATCTGCTGCAGTTCATGTCGGAGAAGAGTACTACAGTCTTCTTGCAAGGAGTTCCTCAAGCTGCTGTAAGGCAGTGCTGTACAAAATGTGTTACCCACTAAAATGAGTTCCCTCCCCAGCCCGAACTCAGGTGGTGAGTGGGCACTGGAGAGCAGCACCGCAGCTGATGCACAATGGGATGACAACGATTCTGCTGTCTCCAGTAGTGGCGATGAGAGAAACTATACGATCATCTCTGATGAAGGATAACCTCCATGAGTCACACAGGAGAGAGAAATACAGTAAATTACTCTTCATGCTTCCACAGAAAGGGGAAATGGAGGTGCCGTCAAAGTTTCTAGATTGACCAATGTCCATGTTTGCAACAGTTTACAATGCAATGGAGGTAGCAGTTGGATGAATTGGACCTATTTTAGTCTAGTTTTGTGAGAATTTACAAATACAGATTGACTTGCTTAGCAGGGAGGTCACAAGAACAGTGTTCATGAAAACAGACCAAATGAGAAACAGCTCCCTTATATTGCCAAGGCATTCCAGGTGCAAACACAGATCACAAGGGGGCTGAGCAGAACATAAACCTTCTCTGGTGCTTCAATCTCTCCCGCTGCATTAAAGAGTGGCCTGGGAAAAAGTTCTTCTCTTTCTAAGCTCTAGACTTACCCCCACTTACTTCCCAGGAGCTTTCTGCTGACTTCAGGCCAAAGCTGAACCCAGGAAAGATTCTGTAAGAAAAGTTGTGGGAGAGAGCCCAAAAGGCTTTATGGACACACACAGACACGCTTCTCACACAACATGAACCCTTGTCTCAGTGCCACACTGAGCTGCTAACTCAGGAAGTGGTGACACAGATCAGGCTTTGGATTAAGCAGAACAAACTCATTTTTTGCTTTGATAGTAACTTGATAATGGTACTTAAAAGACCAGAATTTATATTTTTATAGTTGAGTAAGCACTTAAGGCATAAAATAGTAATGTAATTAGAGAGACATGGAGCAGCTCTAATGCTAGATGTTAATGAATGTATGTTGGTTTAACAGATATTTCAACATTAGTTTATATCAACACACTCTCTGAAACTAATACATCCGAAGCCTTATAGGAACAAAAACACACTAAGATATCAAGGTTATTTTACAAAGGAATAGAAGTTTAAGATAAAGGTCATTACAAAGCTGGTATGCACTGATTTGCCTTTATCATTTGCAGAAGTGTGTCCAACCATAAACAAGGGAGGATAACAGAAGCTGAATAGAAACTGTAGCTGGAGAAAAGTCAGCAGTCAGGGAATCCAGTGCATTTTTTTTTATTTTGCTCATAGGAATTTGCAGCATTTTTGCTGTTGATGTTGTTTCAAATCAGTGCTTCATGCTTAAGTGGACTACTAGCAGCATATTCTCCACTGTCATCTGGGAAATAAGAATAACCCGTGACAAGGCAGGCACTTTCAGT
>NW_009595193.1:128189-145062 GCF_000690535.1 Cariama cristata | reverse complement strand
GAATGCCTTAACTGAGTTGTGATGCGTGAAACTCAGCTCCAAGTGTATCTATATTTCATCCCTACATTTCTGAGTATATAAAACCTCTAACACATCTTGAGTCAGAGCCAAAATATTCAATTTTAAAACCTAACAACTTATTGATACATCAAAAAAGCCTAGACTTTACTTAATGAAATATATGTTTGAATACTCCAAAAAAAGCACATTCTGCTATGCCTTTATGTTTCTTCTACTTTTGATGTAATTAAATTCTGCATATCTTGAGCTGCTAGAGAATTAGAGACTAATCCATAACTCATATAAGTTGTCATAGTTCCTCTGAAATCAATGAACGTTTTGACAATTTACACCAGTTGATTTTTTGCTCTGTGTGTTTAGTAAGAGACACACTGTTGTTTAATTACAGGGAAGTTCATAAGAAGTCTCTGCAGTTTGAGGAAAAGCTAGTCTTTTCAGCAATAGTCATTTTTTGTTCTTTTAAACTCATTGTGACCTTAAGTGTCAAAAGCCATCTTTCTCTCAATAAAGACCATAAAGGTGTCTTTAACTGAAAGAGACAGTTGTATATATTGTAGTCAACTTAATTTTGAAGCGTAGCCTTCATGCTGCAAGGTAGTTTTTGAGAGGAGAAGTAGAGAGTACCTATTAAAGTGTCATCAGAGCACTCTAATAACAGGTGAGAATACTGGGGGCAGTCAGAAAAAACAAAAGCTTGACATAACAAAACATCAATCCAAATATTTCAGTGAAAGTTTTCAAATAGTCTAGAAGACTGAACCAGAGACATACCATATATCACATGTATAAATTTCTGAAGTTACTTGTTTGCTCTGTATCATGTTTCTAAGCATGGAACTGCAGGATTTGTGTTTTTCTACTTTATAATGTGCTGTAAAGATAAATACATTAAAAATAAGTGCACAGACATTGTAGTGATAGTATAGTACTTAGATAACTATGAGCACTAGAGTCTGAATTTAAGCATCTAGATGGAAGGATGCTGAACTTTCAGCAGTTACCTTTAATGTAAATGCAGATACACCTTTAAAAAAAAATCAGATTGAAAGTCTTGATAACTTTTCTGGTAAGGTCCACAAAACACATACGTCCTGTGGCAAGGATTTCAGCATAAATGTGGTACCTCATTAGTATGGTGTTTTATTACTAGAATTTCCTTTCTTTTACTGTTTCTCTCCATCCATACTTCAACTCTGTTTCTTGCTGTCCTATTTTCTTTCTTGTATATTTTTCCCTAAAGCAGAATAATATTATGATTGGAAGGACATTCTAGGTAACTCAAGTGCATTTGTGTCCGAGCAAGAAGAGTTCAATTCTTACTACTACCCAAAGGAGAGAGAAGTGAAAATTCAGATTGTACCATCTTTTTCCCAAGGGTTGGTGTGCTCTTTCGGTTACATAAAGAGAGTGGGAGTGATTCTGCCAACTGATTTCCACACATTTTTAATAAGGGCAGACCCTGGCATAGTAACTCGCCTGACCCTCTGCTTAAAATGAATCCCGAACAAAGCAAACAGATACCGAGGCAGCCGGAATCAACAGCCATGTTTCTTCATGTTGAATTCATCTAGCGTGGCATGCTTTTAAGCTGAGGATTTAAGTTCAAAGAGTGACTTTAGCATCTGAATTAAAATATGCTCTGAACGGTATACATAACCACTTGGCTGCTGGCCTGCCCTGAGAACATCTGCAGCAGCAGCTTCAAAGGGACAGACCAATGCTCCCACCACATCTGGCAGCAGCCAAGAGCTGTCCCGCAGCACGCTCGCACCCCATGGCCAAACCCTTCCACTCACAGGGATGTCTCCAAGTGCTGGAAGTACAGCTAGAAGTCAAGCATACAAGTAGAAAGAGGAACAAAAACAACTAGACTTTTTCTTTTTGCACCATCAGATTATTAATAGGGAGTTCTCACATTTTTTGTGGGTTTTGACCGGTTACACCAGAAGTCTTCCTTATGCTGGGAGGAGACTCTCTCACTTGATTCAGAGGTTTTAGTTTACAGCCTGACTTAAGTTCTGATGTTCACACAGGCTGCAAGGAGGCACCTGCTTGCCACCCAGTTGCGGTGGGAACCCCACACCCAACCTTCACAGCAGCCTTTGGAAAACAAATCCCAAATCCAGAGCCAGCCATAGGTGGAAGGCATTTTTAAAAGACCCCCAGTGAGTGCTTTGTAATTAGAAATTGCAGGAAATTACTCAGACATACTTTGAATTTCAATTTTCCCTCAGTTTCTAATTTAGCCAGAGGAATAAATTAGTCCCCAGTTAGGAATATCTACCATCTTTGAAACTTGGATATTCACAGAGAGCAAATAGCTCTTCATATAGAAGGTCCCAGCTGAAGGATGTAAATGGTAAACTGCTTGGAACACCATTTATTTACACTATTTTGGAAACACGAAAGGTTGAGCTGACCCTCCTATGATTCAAATCTGAGTTTACAGCGTCATTCATCATCTCAGAATGGGTTTGTTCCAGTCTCCTTGAACAAAACTATTTTCTCCTCACATTTGCTGCACAGAATTGGCTGAATTTCAATTCCAAGGTGTATCATACAAAGAACAGTTTTGGAGTGAAAGGTGTCAAGCTAGCAAAAATTGAAAATTAGATTGGTGTAAAATCTAATTTTTTTAATATAGAAAGTGTTTAGTTTTTCCCTCTAATATAATTTAAAGTCGCATAACAATCATGTTTCTTGGCTATGGAGATAGGTTTCGTCTCTAGCTGGGCGAGATAAAGGATTTTAATAAGAAATTATGCAACAAATAGGTGGAATTTGTGTTGCACACAGTAGAAAAATGCTTTGCACCTCTGGGCATTGCACATTTGCTGTTATCCACCCAGAAGTGGGGTCAGGGAGACCATTTGTAACCAACTGGCTGGGCAACCTCTGCTTGATTTTGGTCGTGCATTATAAATGACATTTTGTTGTACCAGGTGATCTTCTCAGTGACTTAACAAGAATAAGAACCAAAAAGTCTTCTAGTATTGTGATTTTCTTGAGCTTGCTTTAGCATCTGGGGGTAGTGTGGGGGGGCTGGAGGCTCAAGCATTTTCCTGACAGAAAAAAGACTCTTTCAACTTTTCCTTTTTCCCAGGCTTTCAGCTGCAGGCACCAGGTGTAAAATCGGAAGCTGAAAGTGGCATTTTCCTCCTGCATTTTGGGCAGGCGGGGAGGTGGTCCAACTGCACAATGACAGATTATGCAAATCCTCCCGGAGCATCTAATCAATCACGGCGGTGGAAGAGGAATGCAGCTCATCTCCAAATTAGCCTTCATCGCTGCGTCCTCGCGTGAAGCATCCCCCCTCGGTTAGAATGACATCAGAGCAGATCCGAGTCCTTGAAAGTCTGGGGGTTGATTAGCTAGAGGAATTGGCCGTTTCTGCCAATCACCACCCTGCAAAGCCGCCTCGATACTCTTGTAGATATGAGGGAGAGGGAGGCTGACTACAGCAAACAGGAGGCACGGCGGCAGCACCGGCAGTAGTAACGGGAGCAGCTGGTATTCGGGTGATTAAACAGTTCTCACAGCCTTTTTGCTGTAGCCTGGTTGCTCCCCGGTGTAATCCCCATGTCCAAGAAGGAAGCTGCATTTTTAACAGTGTGCTGAACAGAGGTTTGAATCATTCCAGCTGGCTGCTTGTTTTGAAAAGGACAGTGTGTGTATAAATGAGATGTGACTGTGCCGGTAGAGTTCAGTTACTGAGGCTGGAGCAAGAGGAACCTTCCCGGGATGCCGCTCAGACAGCTGCCATCAATTGAAAACTCTCCCTAGTTTACCTGGAGCCATGTGAAGAGATTTGAATAGCAGATGTTTCTTTCCTGTGCGCTAGGAAGAGAAATTCTTCTCTAGGTAAGCTATTGTTCAGCTTCTGCAGATATTGCTACGTTAACCTATACTTCTGGGTATATATTCATGTGACTATAGACAGTGCCTGTACTCAGAGACAAAAAGAACAGTTCCTGAGCAGGTATAAATATCCACATGATGTGTAAAATGGTTTGCCTAGAACTTAATTATGTATAGTAAGTACTTCAGAAAGCTGCCTAGAGCCTGGCATTCAAAGGATTACTTGAAAGTTTGAGATAGTCTTTGCCATGTTTGCATGCAAGTGCCCTCGATGTAAACGGACGCGCACTCTCTGAAGGGAAACTGTTGTCTGACTAAATGTATGAAAGACCACAGAAGTTGGAGTATGGGAAGTTATGCAAGGAAAAAAAGAGGATAAGGTTGCAATTCTTTAGTCTACTCTCTATACGTTGCTTTTATTTGCTACCATCTAGCAAAGTTAAGCAAAACCAGTGCATTAAAATGACAATGTGAAAGCTTTCCATGGATAGATAGTAAACATGCACTATTTAAAGTCAGAGTAATTGTACTGTGAGGAAGCCAAGACCTGCAGATCTGCTCTCTTCCAGCATTTTGATATCCAAATAACATCTGTCGGCAACATTTTATTTTTTTTAAAACAGCATGATCATTCATAGTGTGGAAGCAAGGATTGTTTCAGGTAGTAAGAGGTAAACTGAAGAAATCAGTGTTTGCTCTTCAGATGACTACAGATTCAGAGCACAGTGGCAGCCAGCTTTTTTTTAAACTTACAGCTGACACACTGGCTCCAAGTCATTGCTGCTGGGAATAAACACTCAAAGGAGAAATGTTTAGAGGTGAATACATCTCTTCCTCCAAGCACTACACTAATGTAACCACACATACATATAAAAACCACACTCATTAAGTTCTCTTTTCCTCAGGGAATTTACCATATCATTTTTTACGAACTCCTGCAGCTCTTAATCACATTGATTCAACGCTCCCTCCCTGTGAATAAATGCTGCAGAATCTGGCCTTTTTTCTGGCCTTGTTAAGATAAGCAGGTTATCTTAACATTCAGAGGTAGAAAAGGCATCAGAGCAAAAGATAAAAAGAGAAATAAGACATTTTCACCCCATTTCTTTGATAGTTTTTAATTATGATCCTCCTGCTATAAGACGTTCAGTTTGTGGAACAATAGCAGAATCTCCTTGTTCATAAAGTTTAAATAGTTGGCAACATTGCCAGGTGCTTCCCTGTCTTGTCCCATCATGTCTGTATACTTTCATCATGCACATTTTACCATCAGCCAAGCTGCACTGACTTGCTTTCTGAAACGCTGCTCTGGGGGGGGGGGTTGAAATGCCAAGTCTCATTTAACTAAGGAAATTCTTGGCTTCCAGTTTTCTTCTGAATCTTATCAATTCAAATAATATGATCTGCTCAATTAGATTAGATATCCCTAATGGCATTGCTCTGTGCAGAAGGTTAAGATTGTGTATTAGGTTTTGTGCCATTTCCTCAGAACATGGCCATTTCTTTGATTCATAATAAATGCCTAATGTCTGAAAGCCTCATAAATGAAAGCAGGAGTTTCTTAATGCCTTGTTGACACCATTGTTTTCCATGAGGCTGGAAAAATGCTCCTCTAACTTCCATGTTATTGGAGTAAATCAAATCCAAAGGGTTAGACTTAAGCACAGAGCAGGATGCTTGAGTGACTGACAACTTGCCCACACACACACACACATATATATATATATATTTATGTGCCCCCACATATACTTCCATTTCAGTCTGAACACCCTGTTAACTCACACGATATAGCTCTGGAAGCCCTATTAAAACTTTATGGATGTTTAGAGGTTGTGATATGTGCTGTATTACTCTTTATAATGGCACTGATCAAACTTAGCTGATGTGGCAGCATGCAGGGAATCATGAGCTTCTCTAGAGTTCAACCATCATTCACTATGAGTGGGAGAAAAATATGCTAATAGTAAAGATTATTTTTTTTTTGGAAGGCTTACAGAATGGGAATTCTCTCAGAGGTATAATGAGAAACTTTAAGGAAAACATGACCACGTATTGCAAATCCACAGCACTACTGATCAAAGAAAATGCTAATGAGTTACTAGTAGTTGTAACTGAGTTTACACACACGCAAACAAACAACAACAACAACAACAACAAAAAAATCACATTTAACCATATGCCACCAGAAAAAGATTTGCTTCTCATAAGGGAAAGAATATCATGATCTCTTACCGGAAAAAAAAAAAGAGATGGTTTCTGTTCGAAATCTTTCTGATTTAGCCCAGAAACAATTTTGATTTGACTGCCTTTATGACCATCGGGCTGGCTGAGCTTCAGCTGCATGTATACACTCGTGTTTGCTTCCATCAAGTATTTGCTTTGCAAAGCTTTCATAATGCTTTGGATTCTTAGGTGCATCCAGGAAACTGCTTTCCATACCTGCAAAATGGGCTTTTCTGAACAAAGCAAACCTTGGACTAAGAGCAGCAAAGCATTTCAAGCTGGGGTGGCTGAAAAAAGAGGATAACTCAGAATTGTGCAGAAAGCTGCAATTTCCTCAGCCTGTGGAGGAACAGGGCACTGAGCTTAAGATTATCCAAGGGTTCTCTACACTTCCCAAGGTGAGGGGACCCTGGGTTTGAAACCATTTGCAAGGATTAAGGAGTACTGTGTAAGGTGGCAGTTTAGCAGGTCCCTTATTCTCAGGCCTGGGATGCAGTTGAGGACCATTAGAGCAGGTTGAGGGGCTGGACTCTGGGAAGAGGAGGGTCTCCGTGCAGGAAATTACTTGGAGCACTAATTTCAAGTGTCCTGTCTCACATTTTGAGAAAGGCTGAAGAATGCTTATGTCACAGCAACAAGTCTACTTCATCTACTGAGATGTTGAAGCAATGTCCCTCATGAAGTGTAAGTCACCCAGAAGTGCTAGATACAAATACAGAATTTATCTTCCATCTATGTCAACATTTAAATTAGAAAAATTGTTTGAGCTTAAAAAAAAAATCAAGTGCTGGAAGAAAATTAAAGCCATGCACGTCAATCCAAAACATTTATTACAACTACTGTCAGTGATAATTACAATGAAATCACAGATTCCTTTGAAATTAACAGTTGCTATAGAAAACTAATACTATTTTATCTAAACAGTAATGCCACCAGAACCGTGTGGCAACAGCATAACAGTGTGGAAACCATGTCAGTATTTGATGAAGAGAACACATTGGCACCAGAAGTAATGTGTTGTGATGAGATGATTTAAACTCAATTCTAAAAGGAGCAGAGAAGTATTTAAACTTATTTCCTTCCCTCTGGCTACAGGAAGGGTCACAACTGCTTTCCCCAAGTGTGGGCAAGTGGAGCAAATTCATCCTCCCTCCTGTGCTGTAAGGATGGGTTTTGCAGAGCCAGAGGAAACACAGAAGTAGAAGCCAGAGCAGGGTGGGCTTTTATGAAAAAAAAAAAAAAAAGAAAAAAAAAACAACCAAAAAAACCCCCACAAACCAGCAAAAAAAGGCATTCCCTCCTCTTCTTTGGAAGCTGATGAAATAAGAACTGTACTTGGCTTACTTAGCTTGGCTATGGGAAAACCTGCTGAATCTCTGGTATGCTTTTCATGACTTTGGGAAGTCTCTTTTCCCTGCTTCTTTGTGTCACATGGAGTCTACCATGCAAGTTTCTTTCCTCCCCCAAAACATGCTAAGACAAGGTATTCTGTGGCACAGCCCCAAAGCAGACAGCGTAACACAGACAGCAGTATAAAATCTGTACACGTATAGCTGCTGACGCATTTGTGTCCCAGACCACGGTATAGCTGAACTCACAGAGTGCATGTGTTTGCACCCAAGGCTGCTGTTGCAGAATTTCTGCTAGTGCAATCTTGCAGCTCCAGAGTCAGTCCTTACGCAGCCACAGGATGAGTACGCAGCCACGGGATGAGAGAGCATCCGCCGTCCTGTCACGGCCCACAAGAGCACCGAGAAAGGCACACATGGCTAATGCTCAGGGCTGATGCATCTACAGCTATAGAGTTTTACTAATGGCTGCATTTTAATCTCCCATACGTATATATCATTATCAGACGCACAGCAGACAGAATAATGTGAACAGGCTCTTCCCAGAGCAGAACTGTGCACAAAACGTATCCTCCTGAAGGACTATCCGCAGCTACTTATTTCAACCCACACTCTGCCAGGCTTCCACTGAAAGGATTGCATTTAGCTTTTAGTGTATAAATAAGTGGTCTGATAAATAATTAATAGCAGCTGCTGGCCATAAAAAGAGGCAACTGTTTGGAAACTTAAAACAGTCTGTCATGAAATATGCACCCACCTTTATCTTCTAGTTTCAGGGGATGTTTTATCCAACATCCTTTCCTTTTGCATGGGACCGTATTCTGCAAGGATAAGGCCAGATCTCAAGTTCCAGGGCCTCAGTATATTCTTTGAATTTATCCTCTCTCACTGGAGTATTTATCGCCCCCCAAACCACCAGCAGGGAGAGCAGGTTGTCGGTAAGTCAAAGAGAAATTTTTGATAATGAGAGGAAAACGCAGTAGTATCCAGGCTTCCGAGTAAGATACAGAAATTACACTTACTGGTCACTTTTGATTTTAAAGCTCTCATGGCTTCTTTTTCGTTTTTAATCTAAACAAAAGCAGGGCCATCTGCCTTGATACTTTCACTATTCTACCCCCATACGATTGCACTGTGAAGAGTGGAACCACGCAGGCACACATAGTGTGCAATCCCTTCCTGCACAGGGCACTGTACCAGCCAGTAACTACCGCTAGCAACTGAGGGTCTAGGTTTGTTTTGAATTGATAGAGTGACCATTCCTCCTTCTTAAGGTCTGTCTCATTAGTAACTGAAAAGCAGTGCTTCTGGAACTTCATCTTTCAACACAACATCAACTGAGTCTTGGTTCCCCCATACTTTACTATTGCTAAATTACTTGCAGGAGTGCATGTTACTATAATTTGTACCTGAAAAAAAAAAAAAAAAATCACAAAGATCAAGAGACCTCTGTGGTATGTACTGCCTGCATCACAAGCAAAGCAGGCAGTGCATGCCTCAAAACACTTGACACTCTCAGATTCCCATAAGACTAACTCTTCATCCACTTTGGAGCAAGCTCCATGTGCCAGCATGAATCAGCAGCAGTCATTCTGCATATTCAGATATTTAACTAAATTACCACCCAAAAAGCTTCTCTTCCATGGAAAATATTTCCATTCAGGCAGAAAATTAAATATCTATGTATATACTGTCTAAAACAGAACTTTGTGGATTACAGGGTATCATTGTGTCAACTAATGAGACATCATTTTGTTGGCTTGTAAGCCCCTTTCATAAACCAGAAAGCCAGGCTGGATTTCCTCTTCCAAGGTGCGTCCTGGAGATGCACCCTGGAAAACACAGTACAGTTGTGCACCAGCCCACAGGAGAGAGAATAGGAATGTAAAGAAACAGAACTAATTCCAGCCTGGCGCAGGTGCAGTATGTTCAGAAAGATTTTGACAACAAGTTGGATAATTTTTTTTATTCTACACCACCCCCCACCCCCACCTCCCAAAATAAGGTAACACCTCAGTAATTCAATAAACAGAGTTTTCACGAAAACAACAGGTTAATCAAAGCCTCGCTATTCTATCACATAGCTCTAATAGTATTAGTTCTAGTTCCAGTCTCTGAGCTTAGCATGACTCAACAAGAAGTCCCTTGAATTCCCAAGTAGAACCCTTATCCTCCTAGTGGCATTTCTAAATTGAACTTTATCTAGACAAAACAAAGAATAGATCTTTTGAAAGGAAACATTTGTTTATATTTTGAGCCAAAAGAAGAAAAGTATCTATAGGTCACAGATGACACACCAGAAATCTCAAAAGAGATCTTTCACTTGACTGACAAAGTGGCTTCTCTCAGAGAAACCCCATAGAACAGTGGCAGAAATAAACACAAAGTAATTTAACCAGAGTATGAAGAATAAGAAGGAAGCAAGCACTGCAAATACATTTGACTGTACATGAAAGTATGAATTTTGCGCTGGCTTTCTTAAATGCACTGTTTGCAATATCTGTGCTATATACATTTGAACCAAACATGAATCATCTTAGAGCATTTCACAGCTAATGCCCATGTAAAGGTAGAAAAGGGTATTATTAGTCCCACAACACAGACAGCAAAACTGAAGTACTGGAAAAAAAAAAATAATCAGAGGCCTCTAGAGGACAATACATGATGTTAGTGGCGGAAAGGGACAGAACTCCAAGTTTCAGCTCCCTGCCTTATCCTCTCACCACTAGGCATTTTTGCTCTTGATAGACAAACAATACCTGTCTAAATTTCAATATAAAAAGAAGTTGAATTTGTATTAATATCTTCCATAAAACATCCTTGGACTATCTTGTCTGCTTGGCACTGTCTGAAATACTTAAATACATTAAAGTGAGATATAGTCTGTTGGGTATTGTAGTATTTTTAGTACATGATGAAGTTTCTCTGTCTAGATTAGTTTTACTGACAACGGTAAAATGTGCAGCCATAACTGGTTCCCACAAAAAGCTAATCTTTCCAGTTTTAAAGAACTGGTAATAAGATCCAGAATTTTCTGAAGGGCTGCCTGGAACCTAGTCTAGGACTAAGACTCTAACTTAAGCAATTTAAATATACATGGAAAGAACAGGAGATATTACAAATTTAACTTCCTGCCCTCAAACTGTTATGTAATAAAGCAGTGAAAAATGCAAGTATTTTATGAGCAAGGTGGAAGTGACTGACTGAATTTTCCTCTTTAGAACAATGCTGTTTGGAAGTCCAAGAAGCGTGCGCACACACACACAAAAAGACGTGGAGGGTCACCCTGACTTCATTCATTCTGCTTGCAAGCCATTACCACTATTTGCTGGCTAAGACCTTCCAGGTGGTCACCCACGCCAATGACTTAGATGATGCTCTAGCCCACACACCTGCTCTGATCAGAGGTTGCTAGGACCAGACTCACTCCCTAGGTTTTCTACCTATTTTTCTATCAAATCCTCTCAATGATAACAAAACCCTTCAGCCAACGAGGACGAAGATGGGGAGAGGGGACTGCAGTAGAATTTACTTAAAGAATAAACATAAAGAAGCTGTTATAATGAGAGTTACAGTACCCAGAGCTTGAAAACGGTCTCTGGCTGGCTGGAACTTGGCTTGAGTAAACACAGAATAAACCTCTGTTTAAATTCCATGCAGTAAACGAGCTACTCTAAGGATTTAGGTACAAAGTCTTTGTTATCTGGGTTTAGATAGACTTCCTTTGCAGTAGTAATAGATCATTACTATGTGACAGCAGTAGTATCTCTGAAATAAGTTAGTGGCCTCCTTTTAATTCCTAGCACAGATGTGACCACATCAGGCTTTCTCACAACTAGTCCATCTGACAGGATACAGACACCACAAAACATGGTATTCAGTGAAATATGTTCTCTTTGATATAAAGGTGGAGACATTTTAATTATCTTGTATGGTGGCAAGCATTTTTAGGTCCCATAAAAACAATAGAAATACAGAAAGTGTGGGAAATCATTAACAACTAAAAAAAAGTATAAAGACCAAAGAATTTAGCTTCTGATAAGCTATTCCAGAGCCTGGAACTATGTCTTGTAGGCAAAGGGCCTCTCATTAACAAGTGAGCTTTTAAACGTTCTTGTGTAAGAAACCTCCAAAAAGGTAAAGTTTCAATAGCTATCCAGCAAATCTGTAACCCTTGGTAAAATTTCAAAATAAATACAGAAAATCTGAAGTTATTTAGATGCTAATAGAACTATAAAAAGATATTTTTTTCTATGCCTTAGTTTTTATATATGATCAAACAAGATGTACAGAGTTTGACGACTGCATTGATTGACTTTAAGGAGTTCTAGTTAGGCAGCCATTATATTGCACAAATGTTGTCTCTCAACTGAATTCACAAGACAAATCATTCTATTGAAACTGGATAGCTAATTGACAGCCTTATAAAAGTAGAAACCAGTAACAGAATAGATGGACTATAATAAAACATCTGATACAGCATCTCACAAAAGTTTTATTTGAAAAGTTAAATGATTTCAAATTGGCTTGCATTGAAGCATTAAACTATGAATTGAAAAGTGATGAAGAGCCATTAACCAAGCCAGATCAGAAGATTTGTTGCATCAAATCTAGAGGAATGTTTTGCAGGCTGCCTCAGGAACACAGATGAAGCCTGCTTGTATTCACCAGCTCCATTCAAAAGGACTGGGGCAATCATAGGGTCTTTCTTGCACCTGGGCTCTCCATTAATCCCACTGGTAAAGCAAAGCATCAGCTCCAAGGACTCAGTCCTGTAGGTCACACACAACTTTCTACCATGGGACTCTCTGCTGTCTTTCCAGCCAAAACTTTCTGCCATGATGTTTTGCCTCTGTCATCCTGGCTTAAGCAGTATGCTTCTGACATTCAGGGCATCTCTCAAAACCTTCCTTTCGTCCTTGATAGTTCAGTTGCTTTTCTACAACTCTCATGACATCTGTAAAGACACCTGTCTATTGAAGGGCATTATGCAAGAGGGAGTGGCTATTGCTTCTAGCTCAGACATGGATCTGCCAAATGACCTTGGAAAAATCAGGCTTGTTCTCAAGAATAATGCCATTTAGCTTTTTTTGATTTTTGGTGAGTTACTGGTGAAAAACGATAGAACTTTTTACCATCATTCAGGCAAGATGGACACATTTATGGGAAACGGCATTGTGAAGATACTTTTTTTTTATTTTTTTTAAGTCTGACCACAAAGATAAGGTCTTTTGCCTGATAACATCAAAATATTATTTATATTTTGATAAAGTGATATATTTTTATATCATTACACAACATTTTTGCCACATGTGGAGCTGCACAAAAGGTGGATGTGGTCATTAACACCTACCTCTTGCAACAGTGACTAGAGGCACTCTGACAAGAAAAAAGAAATAGATATATAGGTTCTCTCTTTGTGCATGGTCCTCCTCAGACTATACTTAAATTGTCACTGATTTCTAGGAGCTTAAACACTTGACACTCAAGAAAAATCAGCAGTCTGATTTCTGAGGAAATATTACAACTAGTTACGTTCAAAAACGCTGACGTGTTAGAGTGATAAATTGTGACATTTGGAGGAAGTGTCACTGAAACATCATAGATGGGATATTTATGTGCATTTCTGGGTGCTCCAAATGACTGTGGGACTGTTAGGAGTTAATGGGTCAGAAGAAAGAAGTGTTGAGGCTGAACATCAGGCAACATTCATCAGAAGTACGGTCTGGTTAAGTCTTAGAATAAATTTCTGGTAGGAGTTAAGCAACCTGAAGTGTTACATATGAGCTGGAGAGTCAAAGGAGGCAACAATTCCGTGAGGGAGGATTTGCAGAAAGAACAATACCTTCCTTAGAGCCTCATTAGTTCACATTTGTAAAATCATCCCACTGACTCTTGTGGAATATCTTTATGAGGGGTCTCATTAGCAGAGGTGGTAGTTACCTGTCTGAAAACATCAATAAGAATCAAAAAACCACAACACGTGGTGAGTCAGCAACTTCAGATCACCTATGAGTTAATGAGAAAAATATGTCTGCTTACATGCTGTTGTGACAGTACATCTATCATACGAGTTTGAGAAAGTGGGACTTGTGGTAAGTCAGTGATGGCTATCTGCACACCTTCAGAAGTATTAAAGAAATAGAAATAGTTATTACAAGGCTTTCTTTAATCCTAATTCCCCTACTCAGTCAAAAGGCAAGCAAAACACTGAAAATAAAGAAAACCACTCTATTAGTATGCTTCAAATCACACTTGACAATACTAACCATGATAAAAACAGATCAACTTTGGTGGTCCTGGAGTGAGGCAAACTGTTAGCTTTGCATCAGTCTGCAGCAATCAGTTTATATCAGTTTATGGAGAGTGAAGAGTTTGCAGACTTCCTAAGGACCTTTACACCATGTTTTCCAACTATCTTGTATACATAAGTAAGGGCAGGGGGGTGCACACACGTGTGTACATGTGTGAAAATATGTGTTAAACCCATCTCCAAATACACCTTTAGCCACCTTTCCACTAGCGAGCCTTTTTTCTTCAAAGCCTCAGGTTCTGAAATCATCTGGAAAAGTTTAAAGCCAAAGAAAAATAAAAGTCAAAAGGGTCAGATAGCTAGCTTCCAAGTATTGTTTCATGCCTCAGATCATGCCAGCTTTCGTCGAGTGCACAAGTTGAGGTATTTCAAAAACTGTACTTAATATTCATTGATTATTGACTTCAACCTCTGGCATCATTTAGCTTTCTGGAATCACACAAGATTCTATGTGCACTATAGACTGATCAAATTGCTGAAAATACTGAAAAAATTGGTGTTTTAACTTACAAATTATTATGCATTGAAAACAAACTAAAGAGGTGAAAGTGCTGAGCAGCCTCTCCGCTCAGAAATTATAAGAGAGTTAGAACAAAGTTAGAAGACCTGCAACAGCTTTTACCAGCCAAGAAGCTGTCCTTATTGTAGGTAAAAGTTTTCTAAAGCCTTGCAGTAACCTATGAGCAGCTGGTGTCAACACCCCTCATGGGCAAAGCCGCATTTATAAACACAAAGCACATTGCAACTTTATTAAGCTTGAAGAAGAAAAAAGTTACCTTCGAGACACGCCCAAGTTTCATGAGCTCAGTAAAAAAGTCTTTTTCTGAGAAAAAAAGCTGTTTTTTTCCTCTGCAGTGAATAGAACCTCTGAACTTTTGCTCATTGCAACTTTTTTCTTCTTCAAGCTTAATAAAGTTACTTTCAAGACGCACCCAAGTTTCATGAGCTGAGTAAAAAAGTCTCTTTTTCTGAGAAAAAAAGCTAGTTTTTTCCTCTGCAGTGAATAGAAACTCTGAACTTTTGCTAACGGTCAACAGGAGTCATTTTTCACTCAAATCAGTTTGCTCGTTTCTATATTGAATGAGCAGTCATATGTAAGGAGTAGCAAGTAGGTATCACGGATCATTGGGCTGCTAATAAATGGCAAGAGTCATACAGGCTTAGAAAGGAAGGAAAAGAGGAAAGAGTTTACATTAATTTTTTTTAGCCTAAAGGGAAGTTTTAGGTATAGAAAATAAAGCCATTCTGACTTCTGCTTTATGCTGGAATAAGATGAGAGGAAACCTCTGGCCTGCCTCCAGATGAATTACGCCGTAGAGCATTCCATCCAGCCTTGCCCTCTGGTGCAGAGAGGGGACTGGGAATGACCAGTGGTCATGGCGGTGATACACCAAGTGTCCTGCTCCTCTGCTCAGCGCTGTAATTGGCAACAAGCTTTTCACCTGCTGCAGGTGGGAAGTCTATTGGCTCAATCCATAGGGCGGATAAACACAACTGTTGGCTTAACTTCAACGTCTCTGCTTTCCATAAGCCGAACTAGACTGGAGACCCTTAGCCTACCTACAAGGAGAGATAAGGAAAGGCGAAGAGCTTACAACAGCCCTGCGCAGCAGAGCTCGCCCTGCCCTTTGGTCAGGGTGGCAACTCACGCACCAAGCGTTCACCACAGGCCTCCCACTGGAGCCAGACTGCTTGCTTATCCACCTGTTTCTCCTGATGGATGAGGGAAGGCACCAACTCTCACTCTGAATGGAGTTTTCCCTATTTACCCAGGCAATAACTTCATTATTTCAGCTATCCCTCATCAGCAATTAACAGCTACCTTTGCAATATGTAACTGCCTTCTGCAACATCTGCATTCCCCCCACTGATTAGTTGCACCTAATTTGGTCAAGATGCTTGTTAAATCACTAAGCCCTGTGAGAAGGTCTGTGTATAGGAACCGGACTATGAGAGAATCGGCCTTAATTCCTGATGCAGTATTAACACATGGTATTAATAAAAGGCTGTTTCTCTTCACTATGGTGCCATCGGTTTTAAATAGTTGAGTCCTAATCTCCCAATCAATCATCTTTAAAATCGCTATGCTTTAATCAAACACATTTTTATGGGGAAGCAGGAAGCATTATTTAGCAAGGAGGCAGCAATTTTTAAACCTGTGTTTTTCTTTGGCTGCCTGAATTAAAGAAAAATTATCGTTCCTGCAGGCAGCTATGGCATCACAACAGTTACATTGCAGAGTTCTGCTCTTTCTGGGCAAAGACCCTGTGTCTAGGAAGTCAGCTGAACACAAGATTGAAGGTCTACTGAAGGACCAACTCTGGATGAATGCAACCTTGATTCCTTGATCAAGTGTACCCAGCTTTAGGCTTTAACCCTGAAGATTCAGGGAATGCTGACCAGTGACCATAGGAGCACAGGATCTCAAACACCGGTTTCTAAAATGAGCCTACATTACTAACGCTAATTATGAAATATGGCCTGTTTTCATGTTTTTCAAATTAATATAGCACAGAAATACTCTGAAGATATTTGAATTTGAGTGAATATAAAGCTGTTGAACTTTAAGGGGGAGAGATTCAGAGGCACAAACGGCACTTAACTTCCAATTATGCCTTGGAAAATGTCCCACTAATGGCTAATATAGATGATTTATTTTCATAAACTTTAATTACTTCACACTACTTTTTTTTACTGAACAGTATAATCGTTTCAACAGAGCAGTTCTTACTTTGTGCATTGTGTTTGAAGATCCGCTCCAATGCCGAGCTTCCATATGCAAGTTTAAATTCCTTATAATTTCTAATATTTAGACTTCTAGATAAGTGTGAATACTTGCACTTGTTACAACATCTCCATACGACAGATGTACTAATTTATATTAAGTCTGGTTACTAATATTTTAAACATTACTAATATTTTAAACATGAGAGATTTTACTAATGTTATTTGGATCAAATAATTTAGGATGAAGACCATGTTTTTGTTTTGGCTAGTATAAAGTCAGGGGCTTCTTATATTTTAGCAATACAGGCAATAGTAGCAGCAAAGATTTGGCTCAAGAAGTGTATTATTTTGACAGCTTGCAATACCAGTACCTGGGAGATTC
>NW_009595193.1:39753-128158 GCF_000690535.1 Cariama cristata | reverse complement strand
CAGCAGGACAGAACAGTGAGGAGAAAATGTACAATTTTGGGTCTCCTTGCATGCTACTCCCTTGTGCTACGGGTATAGGCTGAGACATTTGGGAAATATTCCGCGTGATTTAGTGGCAGATTTCTCAGAGCAGAAGCCCTGGTTTTGGGGATTTGCGGTTTTTTGGGGTTTTTTGGGTTTTTTTTTTGTTGTTGTTGTTGGTTTTTTTTTTTTTTAAACATAAGGGTCTTAATTAAGGTGTTTTACCTGCCCCGAGGATTTCCGAGACCCTCCTGGGAAGGCTGGCTGCCCTGCGAGTCGAGGTGAGAGCAGGTGCTGTCTGCTAAAAAGCAAGAAAATACTGCCCTCTAGTGCTGAAAGCAAGCAGAGGCTGCAGAGTCCAAGAGCTTTTAATTATTGTTTCCAAAATACCTGCCTATCTCACACTAACAAAATTAAGGCTTGTCGTAATTAGCTGTTTTGTGGGCAGATTACCCACCCAGCGAGGCTGTCCTTCCCACAGAGAGCAATTCTTCTGACCTGATATACTATCAGAGTATCAGTCACCATCTTCACTAACGTGGTTTTAATTGCTTTATGGATTTTATTTTTTTTACTACTCTTTTACTTGTTGTTGCAGATAATGTTAAGAGTCCTCTTCGTTGATTATTGGCAGCTGCTACATTCTGAGAAAACCTCTTTCAATTTAGCATTCCGGATCCTTTGACTTCCCGCTCCAACAGCTTTATAACCTCCCCAACAGCTTCATAAATGCACTGCAATGGTCACATGAACGTCTTGGGAGGGGAATCGGCACCTCTGCATCTCCTCATTCCTATGGCACTTTAGGAAGAGAGAACCAAAAAAGTGGCAATTCCAACAGAAGTTGGAAGTCCTGCGAAAGATGAATCTAATCGTCAAGCTCCGCAGGAGTTTCAGAACACTGGTCATTCTCCTGGCGACCTTCTGCTTGGCAAGTATCGTCATTTCTGCCTATTACCTCTACACCGGCTACAAGCAGGAAATGGCCCTTGTGGAAACCACCGAAGAAGCGGAGTGTGAAGACCTCAAGCTTCTACCATACAGGTCCATGGAGCTGAAAACGGCAAAGCCAATTGATCCGTCTAAAACTGATCCCACTGTCCTCCTGTTTGTGGAAAGTCAGTACTCCCAGCTGGGGCAAGACATCATAGCCATCCTCGAGTCCAGCAGATTTCAGTACCACATGGTCATTGCACCAGCTAAGGGGGATATCCCCCCTCTCACAGACAATGGAAGAGGAAAATACACAATTGTTATATATGAGAATATTTTAAAGTATGTATCCATGGACTCGTGGAACAGAGAACTTCTGGAAAAATACTGTGTGGAATACAGTGTTAGCATAATTGGTTTTCATAAAGCCAACGAGAACAGCTCCCCAATTACAAAACTGAAAGGATTGCCATTACATCTTTACAATAATGTAGCCCTCAAAGACTGTGTGGTAAACCCTCAGTCTCCCCTGCTGCGCATTACCAAAGCACCAAGGGCTGAGAAAGGTCCACTGCCCGGTGAAGACTGGACAGTTTTCCAGTTTAACCATTCCACTTATCAATCTGTGCTTTTAACTGAACTGCAGACCTCCAGGCCATCTCCCGCAGCATTGCCAAAGGCTGCTCTGTATGCAACTGTCATCCAAGACTTGGGGCTTCACGACGGTATTCAGAGAGTCCTTTTTGGAAACAATTTGACCTTCTGGTTGCACAAACTGATCTTTATTGATGCCATCTCTTTCTTGTCGGGGAAGAAACTCACACTGTCCTTGGATAGATACATTCTGGTTGACATAGATGACATCTTTGTTGGGAAGGAGGGAACGAGGATGAACATCAACGATGTGAAGGTAAGGCAAGAATTAGGGGATACCATCCCAGATACAAGTGTGTGCAAATGAGTATTTAAAAAGAGACAAAGCTTGAAGAAGGTGGCAAGCTCTGTTGCCTAGTGAAGGCTGAAGGTGCACAAACATAGCTAGTACATACAGGAACCATAACCTGAAATTACTTTAAAAGTCTGTTTATTCACATACAGAGATGCATTCGTGTATATGTATATACGTTAATACGTAGAGGTGGCCTCATACAATAATACATACAATGAATGTACTGACTGCCTGTTGCTTATATAGGTTCTGCTCAAGAGCTTCACCCAGAGCACCTGGGTAACAAAGGAGACTTTTATACCTCCCATAACACAGATCTTTCTTTAAACTAAATAAAAGGATCTCTGTTTCTGGAGCAAGCTTGCTGCTGCAATATCTGAATTTTTAGATAATAATACATTTTACACTGCATTAATTTGTTTTTCCCTATGCGCATACAGACATACACATGTATGTATGTATGTGGCATATATATAAACATACCATTTAATCCGTATTTTCTGTATTTCCTTTTTTATTATCTCTGAAGAGTAGACAGAAAAGAATATGGTTGCCTTTAAAAATCTCACATAACTATCACTATATTTACAAAGAACAAAAAGAGTAAAAGGAAAAAAGCCTGAAAAAAGTTAGTCACATTTTGACTTACAAGAATTAGCAGGAAAATTTTCATCAGCAGACAAGCATTTAAACTTATCAGTGACAGGATGGAAGCATAGCCTACACTTTAGCAAGTGACATAACCATCTGATATGATGAAAAGCCCACAGACTATTCTTCAGGGGCTCTTTTAAACTTATTTTCATAGTTGGTAGTATCCAGGGACACCATTAGATTTGTTCAGAGTAATTTTCAAAGATATGTGCAACTTGGAAAGAATAGACAGAACTCAATAGCATGACAGTTATTTCCTTGCAATTTTCCACATGTGGGAATTATCATATTCAGAGATTAATTGAAGTTTCTAAGCATGCAACATCACATTATCAAGCCCGTATTCTAGAGGGTTTTTTCCCCCTGTGAGTACCCCGATGATTTCATTAGTAATAAGCAAGCCTTTTGTTTTTAAACACGGATTTCTATTTTGTTTCCTAATTCTCATGTCCATTTCTACAGCTTCTATATTCATCTGCCTCCCTATTCAGATCATTAAGAGAGGTATCGAAATATGCAGCAAAAGCAGTAGTCTCATATACTATTAGAACAATTTCACACATCAGAACAGTTTGGGTAATTCTATCAGCCAAACCAGGCATATGAATGCTCATCAGGGCTGATTTCTAGCACCAGCGCTCCAAGTGCCTGGTATCTTGAGATCCAAGCACTGTGCGCAAGCTCAGTGATCAAGTGCTCTCTCTCTGGAAATACGTGGTAAAATGCTCCGAGAAGGGGCTTGTGTACAAGAGGAAATTAACTGAAAAGGCAATAGCTTTCCACCTGCACATTTTTGAGAGTGTCTTTTTCTGATGTGGCTTGCTCCACTAAGGAAGTCTATTATTCTGCATCGGTTAAAGAGCCCATATTACTATAAGAAGAGTGTCCACACAGAGTTACTTGGAAATTCAAATCATACTTTTGAATGGAATAATCTCACTAGGCAGGAAAAAACCCCAAGTCACCTCCTTTATTATCCAGCAATTGACAACTTTACTAGGCAAGCCTTTCCACCTGTGCTTGGCAGAGCAGCCATGCTTCATGGCTCATTATAGGAGACACAGCAGAAAACTCCAGATCCAGAGGCTTGAGTAGGAGCTGGATGGCAGAACTGTAACTGTTAAAAGCATTCAGCATCACTTTTATATGCTGCACACATTTACCCATCTGAAAACTGAGCAGTCCACAGTGCTGAATATCTTGAAAACAAGAAGAGTAAGCATCTGCTACAATTCAGAATTTTTTTAAAAATATTTTTTTAAAGGAATGTGTGGTGAGTCTTCTTTTTATGGTTTATGTTTGAGTCAAGGTATGAAGGGAAGCTTTCATTCTTCCCACATTTCTGCAGTGCTAAATTAACAGCCCACTTTCATCGCAAAACCACTAATAGTGCCATTCACGGGATAAATCCCATCTTCATCTCAAACAAGAAATCATGCCACAAACACTGGCCACAGGGAGAAGTCTTTTGCAGGCACACGCTCAGAACCAACCTTCCCATCAAGCACTCTTTTGGGGACAATAAAAACTTTATCTCCCTTTTAGATGATGTTCACACATTAATCCACTCTTTAATTTGACCATCTATTGATATTCTGTCCTTAACGTCGTGGGTTTCATTTCAAATCTGTTACCTGGTACAGATTTGTTCCTCAGGGTATTTCACAGACACTTGCTACACAAATCACTCCATTCTTATAGAGTGGACATTCCCAGAATACATTAACATTCAGAACGAGGTGCTTGCTAATGAACATAACACCGAAGTCAGTGTACTTTGGTTAGTTTACAGTAAAGGATAATTACAGCCAGTTAGAGAACAATCTTCCAAGTCACTTGGGGAAGGAGGCAATTAAGAGCCAGCAAGCCTGCTTTCACCCCTTAAGGCAGAGCAGCTTCTTTGCTTGAAAGGCAAAAATAGCAAAGGGAGACAATATTTAAGAGGCTGATATTTAAGTGGTCAAAGTACTGCCGTGCATTTTGAAGCAGCAGCTGTGGCCAGCTGCTCAGAGAGGGCTGTCTTTTCACGGCAGGTGAGAGGCTGTTTCTGACAGACAGAGGCACCGTGGGCTGTAGGGGCCAGTTGTGCTTGTCCTGCAGGGATGTGACAAGGGTGGAAGTGTGAATGGCTCCGAGAGCTAGAGGGATTGGCACAGGCTCTGTACCTTGTTCAGCAAGAACATGGCAGAATTTGGACCATCTCCTTTCTTTCCTGAACTGCGTATTACAGGTATATTTAGCACTAAAAAAAAAAAAAAAAAAACCACAACACACACACCCCTAACAAAAATAAACAACCAACACCCCCCACCACAGACCACGTTTATAATGTCATGCACCTCAAAACTCATTTCATCCTGTCCCCTGCAACACAAGTTTTAAAACATCAGTATCATCAATATAAAAGAAAATGTTATTTATACAGTGCTTTCAAAAACAGAAGAACCATACCACATAAAGCAGTGCTTGTAATGAAACAATTTCTCAACACACTACAATCCACTGCATTATGTCACATCACTACTTCTCCAATTTATTCAGTTCTTAGCATTTGTTACTACAAGCAGCATAGGTTCACTTCGCAGACTTATACGGACTCTCTGTTAGGTTCTCCTAAGATGCCATGCACACCCGTGTCCCTTGGGAATGCTTTCGTACATGGCAGATTCCCAGGTGCATACAAGAAAACTGCAAATGAACAGCTACACACCTCCTAAACTGCATGAAAAATACAATTAAGTAACATCACTTTGTTCAACCTCTTAGGTGTTTCCTTCCAGTGACCAAACGTACAGTAACTGCCAACTCAAAGGACACACGACTGGAAATGAGTCTTCTGATAACAGCATTTGTACGTAATAATAATAAGACGAGAAATGCTGTTCCTGTGTAATTACTTCCTGCAACTCAAATTTTATCCCCTCACAAAGCCATTTCTCAATTAGGTGCTTCAGGAGTGTATATATAGTTTTATAAAGGGTGGCATCAACTAGAGAAACACAGATTAGAGAATGGAGTTATTATGGGCTTTGTTTACCACAAAAGATCTCCTAGTCCCTAGTATGATAGAAGTCGTGCAAGGTCACATCTGGCTAAGTAATTAAACAGGAACTCAGCAGAGCCACAGAAAGCTATTTTCCCAAGCTTTGCGGAGATCTATCTTGAGCCTAGTGAGCCTCTGCAAATGAATTTCTCCCTTTCCCTCCTGCCAATATATTATCTCACCGCTTGATTTTAGAAGGCCAAAGACTTGAGAATTCATCAGTTAATTTGCAGAATTACTGAATTTGTGTACTTGCAAATTATGTTGGTTCGCAGCCACACAAGTCCAGGATCACTGGCATCAGTGATTTAGCAAAAAAAGTCTCATTACACTGTGTCTGAGATTGCCGTACAGAAAGAATAGAAAACTTTTATCTTTAAAGTTTCCTTTTAACTGAGCACAAACAGAGCTGCATCACCCAAACAGGTAGTAAGAAATACTAAAGTCTTTCTTGTTTTGTTGCTATAGTATGAGCTAGTACAATATTTACTCACCCAGGAGGAGCTCAGTGCAGTGACCAGGGCTTGTACAACACCTTTCACAAACACCCTTTCTATTGTCAGCTCAAAAAACCCTGCAAGATCACAATACAACCTAAACCTCTTACTTTTTAATAAATAAATAAAAAATAAAAAAGGCACTAGCCTTTCACTTTCTACCCTCCTCTTAACTCTAGGTCATACACTGCAGCACAGCTTCCCTTCTATAGCCTTCTTCCAGGTGGACTCTCTCAGGAGCCACCTGCTTCCCTCTCCTCCCCGCACTCTCCCAGCTGGAGCTCATAATCAAAGAGAAATTGCTCATCACAGCACCTTCATATCACAAAGCCCCTTTCCCTAACAGCTACACTTCCCTTTTCTGTGTTCTGTCTAATTGCTGCCATAAGGGCAGGAGCATCCTTGTGCCTTCTGAGATACTATAAAATGATGGAGTGATGCTTGGCAATGTCCTTTGTGTTACAGTTGACTGCGCTTCCTCCTTCTCCTTGCAGTACCAAACAGCCCATCTGCATTCTCCCTCTTCCACTCTAAGCTTCAGTCCATTTACTTCAGTGGAAATAAGAATTACATTAGTCCCTAACACCTCCTCACTTCCACAAGTCTGCACTTTGTCTTTGACCTTCACCATCATTAAAATGCCTTGAACACTTAAAGGCTGTGATTTCTTCCTCATTTTAGTATTTTAAAGACAAGAATTCATGTTGGAGTCGCATCTTTTCTGATAATTCCAAATTAAAGAGTACCGGCTCAGCAGGAGTCTGAGCTTAATAACTAAATCTCTCCAGCATATGCTTTTTCTGATCTTTCTGCAAGGACGATTGCTTTCAGGTGGAATAACTAGAAATGTCTGGGCCACATCACCAGGCATGGCAGAATGACAGTAAATACAAAGCTGCAAGTGGGCACGGGGTGGAGAAAATTCCTCGTGCTGCTGTGTGCAAACCCCCTCCCTGTCCATGCAAAGTCTAAATGCCCTTTGAAAGAAGGAATTTAATATACTGTTGTAGACCAATGCTCATTCTTACTTCGGTTCTGGTGGGATGCCTTACCTCTCGTGCTGTTTTGAGTTGGTGGTACAGATGAAGCAAGGCATGTGGATGAGGAAGCTCTATCCAACAACAGACAAGAATGCATTTTTTGCATCCCTTTACAGAATTTGGCATCTAATGTCATGGAACACGCCCAGCTTTCTGTAGAAATTTGCCAGCAGTGGTCAAGACCAGAATTAAGAGTCAGGGAGGATTATAATGGTTACTTGGATTTCTAACTCAGGTTTCTGAAGAGTTTCTCTAGATGCTCTACTCTCTTGTACCCGCCCTGCACTCACACCCAACTGTAGGGAAGATTATAGAATAGAATCATAGAATCATAGAATCATTATGGTTGGAAGAGACCTCAAAGATCATCAAGTCCAACCGTACACCTGATGCCACCCTGTCAACTAAACCATGTCTTGAAGTGCCACATCTAGACGTTTTTTGAACGTCTCCAGGGACGATGACTCCACCACCTCCCTAGGGAGCCCGTTCCAATGCCTAACGACTCTAACAGTGAAGAAGTTCTTTCTAATGTCCAGCCTGAACCTCCCCTGACGCAACTTGAGACCATTTCCTCTTGTCCTATCGCTAATTACCGGGGAGAAGAGCCCAATCCCCATCTCACTACAACCTCCTTTCAGGTAGTTGTAGAGGGCGATCAGGTCTCCCCTCAGCCTCCTCTTCTCCAGACGAAACAACCCCAGCTCCCTTAGCCTCTCCTCGTAAGGCTTTTTCTCCAGGCCCTTCACCAGCCTTTTTGCCCTTCTCTGGACACGCTCCAGTAGCTCAATGTCCTTCTTGTAGTGAGGGGCCCAAAATGGTGGAACTTACAGCAGCCAAATACCTTGATCTGCACCCAGTTACTTCCAAATATACTCAATATCAATCCCAAAAATCCCCAGTGCTTGAGCAAAATTTGAAAGTCCTGGTGCTATAAATAGGTGCTAGAAAAAAGTGTTTCTTTTTGTTCATTCATCTGTGGCTTTTTCCTTCAGCAGAAGTTGCAAATAGCAATCCCTTCCTTGCTGATAACATGAGATACAGTAGTCATCCCTATAGCCTTTTTGTAATAATAAACTCCTGCCAGTAAAGTAACCGCACCAATGGACAATACAGGGAGAAACTAAAACCAGAAGATATATGAGCACAGGAAGCTAGAGGAGACAGCCAAGCGTTAGTCATTATAGGCTGTGTTGCCCTTATGCCACCTTTTAAAGCGCTTGAGAGTGCCAGCGAAGAACACAACGAAGTGAAATTCTGGAGTTCCCACTTTTGGATGGTCTTAAAGACTTGAAAAATGAATTTACAAAGCAGCTGAGAAGGCATTATAAGAAAAATTAAATAATCAGACAATCTTTTTAAAAATGGGAGTGTCTACTCCATTCTGCTTCAGCAGAGATGACAGTTCATTCAATATTTTCCTTGTTCAAGTCTCTTGAATCACCCAGTTCTTTCTGCAATAATTTGAGTGTTGAATACTGCTCAAATGCCTTGTCAAGATACATCACACAAAACATTTCATACTTTTTTGTTTCAATAAAGTCTGTTCTTTCATTCAGAAGTTCAGTACTGATGTAGTTAAAAAACACAATTCCTTTGCCATCAGCAAAACATTTATTTTTCTCTTTGGCAGCCTGGTGGATTAACTGTCTATCCAAGTACCCTGCCTGAATTATAATAGATTTGGGGTTCTCTCATCTGCCAGGTTTTCCACTGCAGATATAGTAGGTCTTGACAATGTTTTATATAGCCTTGCTAGAAAACAAATTCTGGTGGCTCTAATTTTCCAGATCTTTCATTTTGTTAGTTTAGACAATCATGTTCCTTCCATGAGTTGTACACATTGAAAGGGTACCTCTATCACATGGTCTAAGCAAGATTTTCCTGAATGTTTAAAAACTCACCTGGTGTTCTCCTATCTCAGAGGGCACACTGGGTTTTCATCTGTAGGGTTACAAGGCTCCAAGCAGTGCAATTTGATATTGTTTGCACAAGCACCACAGAATTATCTTGGGGTTTTTAACTTGGGTTTTTTTTTCCCAAGAAAAGAAGCTTAATATTTCTCAAAGTGAGCAAATGAATTAAAAAAAGAGAAAAATCATCCTTCATTCTTCCAGCTTTTAATTAGCTGTAAGAACTCAGTAGAACTCAATTTTGAAAAAGATTAATAATTCTGAAATTTTTAAAAACAGCACAATACCTTTTAAAATATAGAAAGGGTAGGGTTTTTTAGTTATTGGTCTAATTCAGAAATATCTAGTGCTCACAGCCTGTGCTCAGCATCACTGTCTTGTGACACATTCCTTTGTCTATGCCTCCACTAGTTTCCTGGATTTGTGCTGATTTCTCGAATCCCTTCTCCGAAATAATTCTGGAGTCATAGGTTGTATCATACTGGAGTATATTTCCAGGATATACATGGTACTCTATTTAATTTAGCCTCATGTAATTTAATTTAAATAATTTTCATAACATTTGGGGAATTTGTAGGAGCCAGAAAACATGGCTGCTTTATGTCAGCCTCTCTAGAGGCCTACAGTAACCTGAGTTTTAAAACAATGCGTATTAGTTAAAAAGGAGCAATAACAATTGCTTCCTGTATAGCAAAATAACACTCTATGAAATGATCAAATACCTTTTGAGAAAGGCTAGCCAATGCAGATTTAAGGAGCAGTCATAATTATCGCCTTAAAAGCACTTGATGCAGCAATAAACACATTACCATGAATGCCATATATAATGCAGTTACTTTAGTAGCAGTGTTACTTAAGTAACTTTAAGTATGCCTTTGTCATCCAAATGCGAGCAGAGGAAAGAACACTTAGAGCAAAAGCTCAATTTAGTATCATTGGCATTGTTCAAACGATTTGAAAATGGCAATGCTCAGAAAAAGGGTGAGTAGATAGGAGGATGGACAAATAGATGAGATAATAGAGAAAATCTCAAAGAGAAAAGAACTTTGAAACTTAAAATATTTAGCAATAATTAACTAAGCATTTTCTGCCCATCTCTGTATCATAATGTAGTATAAAAACAAATCTTCGTCTATGCCTAGTTTCAAATTCTTAGACAGTTATATCTAGCTATCTGTATACACATATACCTATAAATGTGTACACTCACACAAATTGAGTCTTATGATCTTCTTTGTCTCTCCTATGAATATGGCCATAGACCCCTTGAATTAATACTTTTACTTCTAATGTTACACATCTCCACCTGTTTTCTTTCCATACAGGCAGAATAATGTAGGGGCTTTTAGGTAAAAGGTACTAAATTCCAGCTCATGCAGAAGGCAGAATAAGAGTCCAGCAAGAGCTGCACCTCGTACACTGGGCTTAGTGTCCCTCTAAAGTGCAAAATTACTTTCTAGTAGATGGACACTGTCTATTAATTATCATTCCTGAAGGTAAACAGCACATGCCAGCACAGGAACTTCAAAACTGGTAAATTGTAAGCAGATTACAATACCAGATAACAGGAAAACCTTCAAGCTAAACTTCCTGCTTCATTTTAGAAAAAAATGCCTTTGGGCAAAATCTAGGATGTAACCATTGCTTCTGGGGAGCTATGCATTCACCTACGGAAATATTTTGGCTTTCCCCAAAGGTTTGGACAATTTTCGTAAGGGTTTCCTTCTCCTCTGGTCATATACAGAGTCCAAATACTTTTACAGACACATAAGAACAAATGACCTTCTCACTCCATCGTTCAACATGAGTCATGCATAGCTTGGAATAGTTAGAATGAGTCATATATTGCTTTCAGCAGTTTGTCGGAGAATAGTGCTTTGCATACAAACACATTGATTCATCTGGAGAAATTCACTTTGCAAGAAACTATTTTATTTAGGAAATTTCATATGGTCTGTGTGTAGCTACTTTAATAAATAAGAAAAAAAAAAAAAGGATGATTTCATTGAACATTTGAAATTGTGACAGTTTGATATAGTTATTTCACCGCTGAAGGGGATGTCTGTGCATCAGAGATTTTCTGGGGGTTTTTTTGCAATGATCATAAGCACACACACAAAGAATCAAATTTGATGAGAAAATCATCCTGCCTTTTATGTTTATGTCACCAGATAATATTCTGGTGACTGGCCAAGCAAAAGAAGATAAAATTGTGCAAAGCATTCAGGGTTTGCTGTGAAAGCAGGAGCTGTAATAAAACACTACATGATGCATTGTGGTTTTCCATCAGATGCCAACTAGTTAGACCTGATGGTCAGTTTTTGACCTATGATGATTGGCATGGCAACTCTCCAACGCTTTGTGGGGACACAAATCAGTGCTCTCCAGCTTAAAACCAAGAGTACCAATGGCAAGTGATGGGCAAACCCTTCATTACCTGCTAGAGTTTAATGCATCTCTCGGGAAGGTCTGGTAGGTACACCTATCATAGCCCTAATGCCAGCTCCTGTGAACAGGTACACATTTGGGAGTCTTGGACAACAAGTGGTGTCTATCAGTCTCTTATATCAGACCTTGTGGCAATCCAGTATCGCTGGGGCTTTCAAAGGATGATGGTAAGAAACTGCAGATGGTAGACTCTCCAGATGCCTGCACACCAGGTTAGTGCTGCACCAGCAGTACTGGATGCTGATCCATCCATCTATATCGTCAGGTTCCAGTACACGTTATTCCCAGTTGATTCTAGGGGTTTTTTGTCATTGCCAAGATCTATAGCAGGCTGAACCAGAAATACGTGGGAGATCACCTTGTTCTGCGTTACCATGGCCCATGCTAGAGGTGCATGCCACTGCCAGTGTCCCAGGAGGAGAGGCAGCCTGTTCTCTGTGCTCAGAGAGCAGGGCAGTGCTCGCAGCGTAAGTATAAAGCTCTTTTTCAGTTGACTCTGTCATTTCCATACTAGGGTTGATTAGGAATATTTGTATGAAGACACACTACAGTGCTGATGTTATTTGAGGCTTGCAGTTTGCAGCACCCATGAAACTTCACCCATGCTCACGTGAACTTACAAAATGGTGAAAATGTGGACACCATAGTGATGAGAAGTTTCTGAAAAATCTTCCCCCGACATAGACTCCCAGAGCTCCCTTGCTTAGGAATTTTATGAGATCACTTTATTTTTTTGCTGTGTGCTGCATGCATGCCTGGAAACACCTGCTGGGGGTTAGATGTTAACACGTCTCAAATGCAACCCCCCGCTTTGCTATACAGGGTACCCCGACTCTGTTTGCAGAGATCAGTGTTTGCTGCCCCGCTCCTTTGAACCCCGTCACAGACAGACTCTCACTTCTTTGGCGTTTTTGCTGCCAGTACAGATTCCTCATTCACCAGGTCGGGAGAGCTCCTGTTTATTTACTGCCAGACACATGCTAGCAGCAACAAGGTTCCCCAGTAAATCCCCCTGCTTCTTCATTGCCAGCCTATTCTCAGTTTGGTAGCGGGATGCCAACATCGGTTTTAGCTTGCCCTTCATTTTCATTTTGTGGCCTTTAATGTCCTGTCCGTACATTTATTAGCACTGCTATCTACACGTCCCTTTTACGGCGCCTGTTCTAAATGCACAGTGGTACCCTTTCCAAGTGATGAACACGGATGTAGCATAGCTTTGTACCCAACTGTAATCATTTGCTGCAAGCAGCAAACACAATTACTACATAAATACAGGAGGGGAGAGGAATTAAGCTTTGTTCCTTATGGGCCAAATGCACAAGGCAATGTTTCTATGGAGATTTTCTTAGAGATAAGAAGCAAAAGTAATTTTAAGGCTACTGCCCATAAAGCATCATCACCCACAGAGAGGAAGCCACACATTACATTTTTATTTTAGTGACGACCTTTTGTTCTGGAAACATCGTCCTAAGAAAGTAATACTTCTTACAATTAGTCTTCTGTCTGTGCCAGAATATGCAGTGGTCCTAAAAGCAAGGTTTTTTAACTGTTTAGGAGATTCATCTACATAGGACCTTACAGTATAAGTGTCTTTTCATTTATTAAAATCATATTTCTTTCACAGTCTCGTTTTTACTACTGAATAAGACATTGTAAAAAAACCTCACTAGTTCTACAATACTTGCATTAAAATGATTTTTGATTGCTATCAATTTGTTTCTCAAAAAAAGTATAGAAGAATTTTTTTGTCTCATGGGCAATTATAATATTATAACATAAGACTATTTAGTGATTTAAACATGTAATTTCATGTGGACAAAATTTCTAAATTTGTAATGGAAATGTTAAATATGATAAAATATAATTTCAATAGTTACAATATTTTATACAGAATATTTTATAAAAGTTAGGAATTTCTCTCAAGAAATGTCAGGATGAAAAACAAAACAAAACTTTTTTTTTAACCTTAATAGAATTTCATCTTCAAAATTAACAAGAAAATGAAAGGACAATTTATTCATAATTTCCTGCAAACCAGTATATTAGTGAAAACACTCTGGAGCTTTCTGAACAGTTTTTGTTCATTAGGATTTGATTTATTGCAACACATTGCATGTATTAAAGTTTTCTGATTTAAAACTCCAGCATTTATCATTGATTAGTATAGGGTACGATAAAAAGCTCTTGTATTTCCAGTTAAGGTTGGCACAGAAAGACTACTAAGGCAACGTGGTGTCCTTCAAATCTGAGAGTTTCTTTAAGGGTGACTTTGCCTGTTTAGAATCCAGAGTTTGTCTCACCCAGGTCTGTCATCCGAGTCCATAGAGCTCACTGGCGTTGTTCTGTGTGTAGCTTAAAGTATACGTGGATACAGTTGGGGAAGAAAAGTAGCTTCAACAAGTTGAAATTCTTGAAGCTGTGTGAAATTTTTTCTTAATTTGGTTTTTGTGAGACAGGGTCTCCTAAATACTGGGGAAAAAAAATCTCCCTTTTTTATTTAATTAGCAGTGAGATTTACGACAAGCTAACAGAGGTTGGAATAGCCTGTTCCTTTCTGAGGCCATTAAATTTGAGCGGTAAAGCCATTATCCCACCTCTGGCTCATTTTAGAAAGGCAGAACCACTGACTGCCTGTTTTAACTTTCACCTGAAAGAAACTAATGCCCCCTCATCCTCAAAGATATTCCACTAGCAAAACCTCACCTCAGTGTTAATCTCTGATGTTTTCTTGAGGAAATAAAGACACAGGTGATTTTTTCCCCCCTTTCAGGAGCACAAATTATAAATACCATTTACCAAGCCATGACAATTTCTCTAAATATCTGTAAAACTTACTCTTTTCTACAGCTTTGTTCTTTCTTCATATTACCAGCACTCTCTTAATCTGCTGTTCACGTTTTCATCCAGACAGCACCCAAACAGAAGGGGGATCTGTGGTGTGATACACACTCAGCTTCTCTAGCACAACATCCACGCTATTTTTAACACTTCTGATTGGAGAAGGCTGAATTAGTTATCTGAGAGAGTTTGATTTTTTTTAAATTGATGGAGTCATTTGATTGGCATTTTTGCATTTATTTTTAAATAAATCACAAATTAAATATATTAAAACTAGTACCTACTTCCCGATGCTTTCTGACCAAGGTATGGTGAAGTTTAAAGAATTAGAGATTAGGATTTTAGTTTTCCCTCCTTCCCACTTGTTTAGCAATTTGTCCTTGAACTAAATCAGTGAAAAATCCTTCCAAAATGGCAAAGTAGCAAGAGGAAAATGAAGTTTATATTCTTATTACTTGATCAGCTTGGACTGCTGCAGTGAAACAGCTATCCATGGCAAAATGTTGATTTATTAAATGCAGCATGTTCCACCGGAATGTGATTTAAACAAAATTATCTTCTACCAGCTCGTCTGCTCTGGCAGGCTGAAGGAAAAGTGGGCAGCTTGAAGAATATTTTTTAAAATTTCCAAAAGATTGTAATTAAATGTAGCTCTGGAATTGCTGACCTTCCAGAAATTAAAAAATGTAAATAATTCACACTCTGCTGAGAGACTTTTTACATATGAGAATATCTGATGAAATGGATATTTCTGGTTTTTACTGCCTCTTCATTTTATGTAAAACCAGAATTATTAATGTAATTTTGAATTTACCTATTGAATCCAAAATATCAACATTTAAGCAATTTCTAAAAGTTGTGCCAATATTATACGTGAACTGCCTCAGCTGAATCAGATTGAATCAAAGTCATGGGCTTCAAGAACCTAGGTTTTTTCACCCCAAAACATCAGACCTTCAAGTAAAGCCTGTATAAAGAATGTTTGAATTCACATTTTTGACAGCGTACCGTATTTGCTTGCCTTCCCCCAAACTCATGAAATAGTAGTTCTTAAAACTGTCAGTGATTCTTAGTAGCATAAGTGCTTTTTTGGTTGAGGTCCAATTGTTTTAACAGGGTAAATCTCAGTATAATTCTCCATTCCGTGGGTTTTCAAACTCCTCAGAAGTCTGTAGGTCTGTACATTAGTCTGCTCATTAATAGTGTAGATACAAAGCCAAGACCAGGATCGTTGTAGTTAATAGAAGTTTTGATACCGATTTCAATATCAAGAGGGTTCGGCCTCAAAAATATTCTCTGCAGGAGCAGCTCCGACCGTGATCTCAGGGCTTTGGGGAAGGGGGAGGCCACGGCCAGCCATCTCTGGGGTGCCTGGGTGCTCCCCCCACCCTCTCTCCTATAGCCATAGGCACAGCTAAAATAGCTATAAGCAAAGACAGGCCAGACCCACTGCCTCTGCCTGGGTTATCGCTGTGAACGTACGAGGAGAAAAGGCAGGCAGGAATCCTAGATGAGAAAGGGGCTATAAGATGCCGCGGGCAGCAGGTCGTACCAGGGGAAAAGCAGCCTGGTGAAGAATTAGAAGAACATGGGAAAGAGCCTCAAGGGAGGAGGATCAAAGTGGACCCTGGATCAGGGCTCTGCTCTCTCCATTTTCCAGTAACATTTAATCCCTAAGGGCTATAAAGACCGAAGACCTCCTTTGTAATAATATTTGCTGTAGGGTTTTCAACAAGTTAGCACGAATGTTTGGAAGTTAATTGAATATACATGGATAAATAAGCATTAATCTATATGTATCTATAATTAATAGAGACTAAATACTCTATAATCTTGTTAATTTAGGAAATCTTTAATGGAGCTCCAGGCATAAGTGTGAACTGCTGAGGCTATGCTCTGCGTGGCTAATAATAATAATGCATTTCTTTTTAAAAAGAAATCTTCAGCTGCAGAATGTGAATTCTTTAATAAAAAAGCTCTGCATGGGTCTTCCTAGTAACATATTCCAAGATTTATGTGCATCATAAACAAATATGTCTGTGGTATTATAAAGTGTAATTCCACTGTATTTGTTATTAGGAAAGGGAATAAGGTCTCCCATATGCTTTCACTATTATTTCTCTTGTAACTGGGAACATGCTGCCAGTACATTAGCAAGAAATAAAAGCTACCCATCGCTGCTGTAAATATCGCAAGGTGGGTGTTACAGAGCAGCTCTGTGTTAAAGACCAGAGGGGATTTACTCTCAGCCTTCGGGCGGCAGGTACGTTTCAAAGCTTAGCAACAAGAGGCAAAGCCTCGGACTACTGACACCTTGTTGTTTGTATGCTTAAGGTAAGGAAACGTTTTGAGTTGACGATACACAGATTGATTTCAGGAGTTTAGGAAGATGCTGAAGGGAAGTTTAGAAATTTCCAAAGATTGGGATCTTAGTGAAGACTTGGATGTAAAATTGCCTACACTCAGCTTACTCTTTGTCTCTCCTTCCAAGATTTCGTGAAGGTTAAGAGGAAATTCCCTTCTTTTCCCTCGTGTGTTGATAGCTGATACTACAGTGGACTAAGCCATAGGGGAAAAGAAACTGTCTTTAGGAAAGGGAGTTTATTACTCTTTTACCGTTATTGTTATGGTTTACATGGCGGGGGAGGAGCACAGCCAACATATGTTGCACTGGGCATTCTCCGAAGGCAATACAAAGTCCAGCCATTGACATGAGGGTACAACAGGGCAGCGCAGTGCTTTGCAGACCCTTTGAGCTCTCGCCAGGCTGGAGTAAGATCACTTGAAACAGTTTAACTGACTGAATGTGTTGGGGAAAAAATTTTGGCTGAATCATGTGCTTTTGTAAGTACTTGTCTTCGCTTTCCTCTGTTGCTATATTGGACAATATTCTGTACTATGCCAGTGCAAGAGGGCAAACTTGTAAATGTGAAAAGTTACAGTTCATCAATATATATATAGACACAGGTTGTGCCTGTAGATCTAGATGTATGCAAAAGGCTGGAAAGAGCTCACCATAAGACGGTTAAAACCAGTCTTCTAATATTCTTCTGCTGTTAAACTGATCAAACCCAGCTGATATTCATCATATAGAAATATGTGGGTTTAATAATTGCGTGGCTGGTCGCTGGTGCTATAACTTCAGATGACAAAGGTTTGAGGTGTGCTAAACCCCAGCAGAGGAGAGAGGGGGCAAAGAAGGGGGGATGCAGAGCCCATAGAAGAGCTTGAGGAATAAGGAAGATTTTCCACAATGGAAAAACACCGCCTATCTTTTAGCTATTTCTCATCTTACAGTTGCAAATACTTTTCAGGGTGTACACCTTGTCAAACAATCCCATTTGGGTATCAGAGCATTAGCCAAGTAAAACCTATCAGAACAACCTAGTATTTATGATTTTTAAATAGCTATTCCCATAAAATTATGGCGCTTTCCCACAGCTAGGAGAGTAATAGAACCTCTCACTTCAGAAATGAGTGGAAATTTAGTGTAACACCTATAATTAAAAGGTTATACTTTGCTGAACATATTTTTCTCAGTATAATGATCCTAAGTTACATGGATTCGTACTTTAGACTGCAAGTAGCTACACAGTTTTCAATGGGAATATTTAGAGAGAAAAGTACTCCTATAATGACTAAGATCAAAACCATCTAGATTTAAAAGTTAACTGGCTCAGTAATGCCACTTCTGCCTGCCACCAAAATGCATGCTAATGGCTTTGAAATAGGAATATTTTTTAAACAAAAAGCAAAACAAACATCCCCCACAAACCTTTCTTTACATCTTTTGTTTTCTGAGATAATACTATGCAAGCATTTAATGTGCTGGTGAGCTTAGATTTCTTCACTGTTCCTAAGTGCTAGAAACTTATTCACCATAAAGATTGACAGCTGGTGTTCTCATATACATGAGAACAGAGAAAAAACAAAACTTTCAACTATTGTGAGACTTACAACAGGATCACAAACATTAGAAATACTGATTTTCACTGTGTTATTGTCATCAGACATTATTACGCTTGGAAGACAGACCCTTCTTCTAGGGTGTGGGCTGAGTCTTTCACCAAAAACTATGCCCTGTGGAAGGCTCTATATACTATGAGAATCTGTTCTCATACAAATGGTAAGTTGGGGAAAAGAATAAGAAATTTCAAAATTGTGCTCCCATTCTTTTCCATGTAGCCAAGAAAGCATGTTGTAAAAAACAGTGGTAAACACTCTCTGACTAAAAAATTTGTGCTAGAAATATTTGCTCTCCCTTCCAAATAATTCACTTTGTGTACTTACGGCATAGCACAGCATTTGTCCTGTCTTTTAGAAAATCAGGGATGAGGAGCTTGAAGTGACCACAAGCATACCATTCTAACAGGAAATACTTTGCAGATGCACGATGCTTGGGGGAATTCAATACATTCCAGTACCAAAAAAGGTTATTTGTCAGAAGCAGTTTAGAAGCCCTAGGGACAAGTCATCCCTGTCAAGAATGATTTAGCAGTATCTAGAAAAGGATGAGCTCCATCACACAGTAGGAAATTCACCCAAAACCTCTTTTGCTCTCCAGTGGCTGAAATTCCCTGCCAGATGGGGCGAGGGAGCAGCTAATCTCCTTACTCAGGGTCTTGTCCAGAGCCCAGTAAGCCAACCAGTCCTCTTCCCTGCTCAGGGGGCTTGGAATGGGCTAGCTTGCCACAAGCACCTGCACAAGGTTAAAGCTGGGAAGGCCAGAGGGGACCATTGGGTTAATTTGGTCTGATGTCCGAAATTACACAGGGTGTAGAAACTCATCCAGCAATCTGGGCATCCAGCTTCATCTGTCGCATCCAGCTTCATCTCTCACAACCAGCAGAAGCCTGGAGTTTTCTTCTGCCCTGGGATCTGCCTTAAGTTGTGGCGCCAGGTAGAAGGGCTCCCTGTTACCAGAAGTTTCCTTCCTAGGAAGTCACTGCAAGGGCTGAAAGAATTGTTCATACTTTTCGGCAATTACATCATACCACTTGAATTTCTCAAGGGTGCAGGTTTGGAGTTGTTTTTTTTCAAGTCTCTAATCCAAAGTGATCTGAAGAAGGGCAGTACTTCAGTTTTGCTCCGAGTATAATTTTCCCACTTTTTGGAAAGGTGTGATGATAGTTCTTAACCATACATTTATGACCTGAAGCATTTCCTCTCACTCTTAGAGAGATTTGTTCTCAATTTTACCTAAAATTACTTAGTATTATGAAAAAGTAACCTACTGGAACCTCTGAAATGGTTGATTTCAAATTTGTCAGCCTCATTTGGTGATCTGGCTTGATTTTGTTGGAGAACATATTGGTCTTTGATGTTTCTATTCAAGAGAAGTGAGAAGAAATTACCATGTGCGTTACCATTTTGCTTTGGATCTTCCAGCATCCTTCTCTGGACAATTTACTGTGCCATCTTCAAACTGGGAAGGATAATACAGCAGTGGTAAGCACGAGGATTTTCTGGGATGGAAGGATTTTGAACCTGTCCTCAGGACAAGCAGGCTTTTTCTCCCTCTACTCCAAACTTGAAGGATGTGGGAGTGGCAGAAGCAGTCTGACCTCTGGTAAAAGAGTTGAAAGTGGTGTAAAGCAAGAACATTTACCTTGCAATTCCCTTTTAATTTTACAGAAATTTCCAATTCCAGTTAACAAACACAATCAAAACACTGAAGTGAGCTCCCTAGATAATGCAAGACAGCATCACGAAGAAGGAAGAAGGGTCAAAAACTCAGGACAAGCAGGCTTTTTCTCCCTCTACTCCAAACTTGAAGGATGTGGGGGTGGCAGAAGCAGTCTGACCTCTGGTAAAAGAGTTGAAAGTGGTGTAAAGCAAGAACATTTACCTTGCAATTCCCTTTTAATTTTACAGAAATTTCCAATTCCAGTTAACAAACACGATCAAAACACTGAAGTGAGCTCCCTAGATAATAGAATCATAGAATCATAGAATCATTATGGTTGGAAGAGACCTCAAAGATCATCAAGTCCAACATCATCACGAAGAAGGAAGAAGGGTCAAAAAAGTTAAGCTCTGCTAGAGAAGTATCAAACATCTCAAAAATATTGAAAAGCAACCTGTAATCCTTGTGATTTTTAAAGCACATCCTTACCCGTCAAGATTTTGCAAACTCCAGTTTTCGGACTAACAGATGAAAACATGGAATTCTCCACAGCACCACCAGGGAAAGCTGAGTGATAGGAGTTTCCCTTTTGTTTCAGAGCAAAGAAAAACATTGCATTGGCACAGATTTCTGTGAGTCTACTCAATTTTAGGGACTCCAGTTCTAGCACAGTTACACTTTTTACAGACTACAGCTAGATGTCTAATTGTAATCCGTTGAGATAAAACTAACAGATTGATGAACTATAATTTGGGCTTTCTGTAAAACAGAAGCATTCCTAGATCATTGGCAGTAAATGCAAAGGAGACTGAGTGATATGGGTATGTTACTTGTAACTCAGTCAAGAAATATTTCACAATAATCTAAAATACAGCCCTTTCCCAATCTTAGGCATTTTTTACTTGCTCAAAAAAGATTAGCAGAACAGTTTTATCACTTTGCTGCAAGGTATGCCCTCACTTAAAGTGCAGTTAAGGGTGACTTTTTCTACCTGTTCAGGATCTACCTTCCTCTCTGCAGCCTACAGCACAGTGAAGTAGACGGGCAAGTCTAGACGGGGAAAGGACGATGACTGCTGCCTGGCTTCTTGCTCCCACCTGTCTCCAAAGCTTCTGGGAGCACCTCAGCACAGCCATCAGTGTTTATGGAGTCCACAGGGACTTGGGTTTTTGTAGCTGCTGGCAGAAAGCAGAAGTGCTGTGCATGTCCAGCAGCCACGCTGTCCTTTCCAGGGAAGTGATGGAGTCACCGACCCTGGAGGTATTTAAAGGTGTGCAGATGTGGTGCTTAGGGACATGGCTTAGTTGTGGACTTGGCAGTGTTAGGTTAATGGTTGGGCTCAATGATCTTAAGGGTCTTTTCCAACCGAAATGAATCTATCATTCTATGGTGCTCCTTGGTATCCCATTAACTTAGACTCCCCAGTTTCTGATTTTTACAGAGAGGGTGAGCAATGGAGAGACTTGCAAAGGGGCAAAAAAATAACAGACCACAGACATAGCTGTTGTATAGGTGCTAGAAGTGATGTGAAAGGCATATAGAAACTGTTGGAGTGAATGATTTGAGATTCCCATTACATAGTTCAGAAGGACTTATAAGGAAAAATAGCAATTAACAATAAGAAAGACAACAAAATTGGAAAAGTCTGCGCTGAACATATGAGTTTAAAAATACCTGTTCACAGACAGAAAAATGCTGCTATTTGGGACATTCCCATTTTTTACTGCTGACAGTAGGAACAGGAACAGAGAAATTAGTAACTGCTGTGGTTTCCTTGTTCCCTCTCCCAGTCCAAAAGCTTTAGAAGCTCTTCATTTAAGCATAGGGAGGTACCCTCTTAAAGCCACTAGTTATATCCATCATTGTGCAAATACACCCACTCTGAAAACTGAAGGACAGACCTGAATTTTGAATATATCACCTCTGTTCCAATCTCTCCTTTATGATTGAATGTGTGCTGGAAAAAAACAAAACAAAACAAAAAAAAAAAAAAAAAACACAAACTTAATTACACCACAAAGCATATACATCAGTATTTAAGCAGTAAATTTAAAGTAGAAATTTGAGATTGCTGGTAGGAGTTCAGAATTTTGAGATAAGTGTCCACAATGAAAATTTTAAGGAATTTTTATTTTTATGACAAATTACCCAAGTAATGATTTCCAAGGGCAGTAAGGGAACAGAAAACCACTGTGATTAAACCTTAGTACATCCAAATCCATAAATTAAAGAAGATAAATAAGGTAGCCTCCATTAGTCCAGACCTTAAATAATTTATAACAACTGAGTGCCCACTTATAACAGGTTGGGATTTTTTTTTGCTTAAAGAAGCAATTCTGAACAACCAAGAAACAAGAGAAAGAAAGATAGCACATATAACTAAAAGAAAATGCAGTTGTTGAGGTTACTTGGCTTTTACTCTGTATTTGTATTGTGCCAAAGAAGAGGAGACTTCAATCTTTTTTTGGCACAGCCTAAACATTACCTGAGAGGAATTGTAAATACCCGTCTCTGTGTTTTACTGTTAGTGACATGCAGCACAAAATGACTGACACCAATACAGTTTGCTGCAACAGGATCACAATCACTGATTTTTTTTTATTAACATATTATTTTAAATCTTGACATCGTCCCTTTAAAGCTTTGAGATGGTTTTCCTGTTCAATACTTATTTTAGTTTTTTTTTTGTGATTGATCAGATCTAGATGATGGTTCTGCCTCTGCCTTTCTGGCCTCTCTCATGCAAGCTCTCAGACAAAGCCCACCTACCTCATGCAGATGTGGATACGGGGCAAGATGCAAGAAGCATCTCTGCTTTCCTCTGCATGGCTGTTGTACTGACCGAGTAGAACTGCAGCCGTAGGGAGCATGGGAGCTGGGGCTTTTTGCTCTTTAGAGACCACACAGCCTCTGAAAGGAGTAGAAAACAGCAGAAGACAGCATAAGGCTGTACTTGGTGCTCCCCAGGCAACAACCAGCAAAATTACCAGACTGCAAAGAGAAACAGCCTTCATCTCCGTGAAGGGTTGGGACATTCATCTCGGCAGGGGAAAGGCTCTCACAGCACACCACGCAGCAGGGCCGGCTGCCTCCATGCTGGGGGAAGCACGGACCAGCTCCTTCTCCAAACTGTTATTCCAAACCTGTCTTGGGTGTAGGCTACAGGCAGGAGAACCCATCTTAGCAATGGGGCAGCATCCTGCTGCTGAGATCTGTCAAGAACTCAAAGTCTGATGTGGGAAAATATGGGACCCCAGTCCAGAGGTAGATTCAGGCACAAGACAAATAGACCCTTATGTCCAAGGGGAGAAGGAACCAGCAAAGAAAGATGCAGACTCGACCTGTTTTTCAGATGAGCATCTCTTGATGGAGGGCTGCCTTCATTGACTCTGCTTGGAGGCAACCAAACCATTGCAGCTGAACAGATTAAAAGAGAATGTGGAAATACCACATTTCAGCATATTTTCCAGCATGGTCTGCAGCAACAGGAAGAGGAAAGGTTGATGGACATCATGTAGATTCTTCAGTTCCTTCCCAGAAAGCTGAACTATTACTACAGCCGTTAAATTCTGGCTTAAAGGATAAACAGTTAGTTGCAACGTTGCTAATGTAGATATTGCGGTCACATTACAAACAAGGAAGAAGGGGCCATGCCCTTGCAAGGACACCGTACTTGGCTTGTAATCTCATTCAGAGAGCAAAATACTTACCGCAGGTTTCCATTAAGTGGGCAGGTGATCTGGGAGAAGATGGGAGAGTTATTTAAATTAGACTAAGCATTCCTGATCATGTTGTTTGTTTTTAAAACTGGACCAAAAATCCTCCATCTACAGCTGACAGGTCACCTTCTCCTGATCCTCAAGCCTGAATAGCCTTTCTCTGAGAGATTTCTTTTGCTGAAAATGCTTAAACTTTTGAAAAATCAGAATTCATAAGAAATAAGCTCTAAGCCCCTTCACTGCCCTGCTGAAAGTGCCACCGGGTCCTGTCCCTGCTGCATGCAGCCTGCAGGGAGGGACCTGCGTCAGGAGCGGGGCTGGTGCCAGCAGCCCAGGGGATCACCACCCATTCTCAGCTTGGGCACAGGCTTGGGTTTGCCCCTTCCAGGAGCTGTCAGCAGGTATGCCTAGTATTTCTAAACAAATCCTTCAGAATCAGTAGCGATGTATATTAAAGACTCTCACTGATTTCCCAAATAAGCTCTAAATCTTTCCAGCAGGTAACGCTGACACAGAAGAGCAATCAGCGCTAGCAGTTAACCACTGCAGCCATGCCCCGCTCCTACGGCACCAGCAGCAGGTCCCAGGGCTGCTCGCTGCTGTGCCTAGTGCCTTTGATCGTCCTCTGCCCGATACTGCTGGAGAACTGGAAGCAACTGCATTGACTCATCTTTGTGGTCCTGGTTAAAATAAACCCTGCTTTTTATTAATGCTCTTTATTTTTAATTTATACCTTTTGGCCTGTTAGACTGTCCTCTTGCTCTTCGTTTGAGCTTTTTGTTGCTAGAACTTCTAACAAGTACAAGATGGTTAGTTATGAATTCCTTTTACCAAGAAGAGAGACTGAAGAATTGCCATGGCTTTTTATTTGCCTGCACCCACGTGGGTGCAATTTGCCAAGGTGCTCTCTTGCTGCTGGGGTATCTGTGTCACTGTCATAGCAGCTTATCTCTTATAATACTTAACCAGAAGGCACCTTCTGAGTTCTCAAGTGATGTTACTAGCCAGTTAGCAGTAAGTAGCTAGTAAATTTGGTGCAATATTACCCCATTCATCTCATTCAGCTGAAACTAGCTGAACTTTTACTAGAAGAGATGCATTCCTCTATGCTGAATTAAATGCAGTTGGACTCCTGACAGTTTTCTGACTTTAGGATGGAGTTACGAAATAGCAGAAGTAGATCTGACAAATTGAGTATTCCACTCATAAAGGAAAAATAAATTCTTCTGTTTGCAATAAACATATTACATATGAGTGCAAAACATGACTTTTTTCTTGCGTCAAAGAAACCCACATATCCTCTCAGACCTCACGCTAAGACAGCTGCTCAAGGGAGACGCTGAACAGACTCAAATAATAGCTCTATAATCAAAAATAGATTTGCAGACAGAGCTGGCTGTGTTCAGCACCAGAGACCTTCCTATTAATTATTAATTTGCACTACAGATTAGCATAGCACTTCACGGAAATAAATACAAAACGAAGGGAAGTCCCACATCTCAGGAAGGCAGGGCAAATTCGAGGGGTCTGCAGCCAGCACTGGGAATTACACCAGTGGGTGAAAAGTGTCTTAAGAGGGAATGTAAATCTGGGGGGGCTGACAGTTCCCCGTTGATCCAGGGCCTGGTTAACGGCTATTCAAATCAGTTTGGGCGTAGGGTAAACACTACGAGTGATTTTGAAATCCCATTAAGGATTTGACTAACTTTAACTCCTAAATTCCTTTCAAAATCTAGCCAGTCAGTCAGTAATGTTAATCCTTTATAATTCCTACACTATAGTATTAAAGATCTTCTATTAAATTCCGTTACAAGCATGTGAAGCGGGCTGAAATCCTCACCACAGAAATCAATGACTCAGCTTCACTGGGTTTATAAATTGCTCACCGAGCTGTGTTTTAAGAAGTGCAGATACAGCTGGTTTGTTTGTCCCCTTATGGCAGAAATTTGTGCTCCAAACCAAAAGCTGAAGCTAAGGAACCTGGAGTCCTGGTCTTGCAGTGACCTTGCCAGTGATGTCAGGCTAGACTATTATTTTTTTTTTTTTAAATTTAGTTTTCCTATCAGAAAAACAGTGACTAGCTATTTCACAGCATCTTTACGATGCTTACTGTGATTATTACCGTTTCATGGTAGTCCTATAAAGATTGCATTGGCTTTGAAGATTGCCAAGACCACAACAGGCACTGTCAGATATTTTTCCTAGCACAGATTTCAGGGAGGGAGCAAGAGCAGGAAGAGGCAATCAAAAATCACATCCTGACAGCAGCTGCTTGCAGTGGAAAGAAACATTGCTGAAAGTATTCTTTGCTTTTTTTTTTTCCCCCCTCTGCAAATTTTCAGCTGGAAATCAAGAGCAAAACTACTACTTTGTAGTCGTCCAACCTTCCACAGACCACCAGCAAATTGCTGCACAGCACAGCTTGAGAATGAACCTCAGGGCTGTATGATTCCAAAAAGCATTAAGGACAGATGTTAGCAACAAAAATGAATAAATGCATTAAAAGCTTCTTGGTAACAATAGCAAGTACGTACCATAGAAGCCTGAGAAAACTGTCTTGAACTGAAAAACACAGGGAAAATTTTAATCAAATTTTAAAATTATTTTGGTTGGAAGGGATTTCTGGAGGTGATCTAGTTTAAGGCCCTGCTCAAAGCAGAGGTAATTTCTATTTAGATCAGATCATACCTGAAAGGACAGAGATTCCCCAGCCTCTCTTTGGGCAATGTGTCCCAGGCAAAAATCCTGTTTACTAAGCAGTGAATATAAACATCATGTATAGAAAGATTTACTGTAAAGAATATGCACATTTATATATTTGCACATATATCTACAGTACATATAAATAAATAGTAATCTTTATATAGTGAGCATATATGTATTTTATGCACACACACGTGAAAGAAAAAAAAACTGCCGCGGTAGAATCATTACCCAGCACTAGGATCCATTCCCAAAGGAATGATGACTTTGAGCAATGGCAAGTTAGCCCATTTTTGACAAGATTCTCAGTCATATCCCTCAGATGGTGATGGGGCAACGTAACCTTGGCCGTGTAGCCCTGGGATGCCAGACACTGGTACATCCTCCCACGTCAGAAGCCCATCCTAGAATGAGTGTGGAAATAAAATAATTCATGATGACAGCAAATTATAGATAAACTGAAAAGCAGAAATATCTGACTTCCCCTCCTTCCCTTGATCTCCTTCCAAACTGCGTGAAGAGCTATATCCTTTCTCATCTGCCCTCCACATTGTGCAGTCCTCATGGACAGGCTATGTCGTAACTTGGGACCAGGTTTCCTTGGGCAGCTCTACCTAGTGGAGTACCCCATAGGCTGGGACCCTGGGCACCATGACCACATAGATCCCTGCCACAGAGACAGGAACCTCCAAGATCTTGAGTTTTTGCTGGTTCCCAAAAATTCACATTCGGAATATTGCCTCTGAAAGGCCACATGTATGACCAGGAGCGCAAATGAAACATGGGGCTTCCTGCTCCACGTTGGGGTGACGTTGAATCCTGCAAACCTTGGGTCCCTCCCTGGACTTCTCATGATGCTCTTGGACATGTTCAAAAACTTCTGGGAAGGTCCCTGAAACACCTGCAAGAGTCAGGAATTTGATTCAGTTTTGCAGAAATAATGTTTAGAGCTGTTATAAGGACATTTTGACAATTTCAGTTTGCATGCTAAACAATGTCTATGCTTCACAATCTGTTAGGATTTTCCTCCAAAACCAGATTTTAAGTTTCCACCAGCTGCTCTCACAGACACTGGGCCCTTCTTTCCCAAATACCCTTCCTGTCTCTAACACTATGAACTGCGATGTGAGCAGCTTCTCGAATGAAAGGCACATGAACCAATGTTTCTTAGCCTGCCTTTGAGATGGTGACCAGGTATAAAATGCTGGGAAAAGGACAAGGGCCTGTGCATTAATTCCTGTAATTAATCCTTTTTTGGTTTTACTAAACTTCCCACTCTGTATTTTCAAAGCAAGGGATCACCAGTCCCCTTTACATGCATTTGCACACACACAAACACACGGTTGCATATACATCTGTCTCACTACAAACAATCCCCAATATTGATCATATTTGCCTCACTTTCCCCCGATAAGAAAGATGAGATTAGTTTCTGTTGGCTCAATTAATCTGGCATCTGTCCTCTGCACCCTATAAATCATTGCACATGCAAAGAAGGGCTCATGCTTTAGCAGTAGTATTGATCCACACAGACCTTTGGGTTAGGAGTAAAGCCTCTTTAATTACTTTGGCTGACTTTCAGGTTGGTTTGGGTTTTTTTTACAATGTCTTGGGAAGACTAGCACCACGTTTTAGTGTTGTTATCACTTAGCTTAGATTTGGAGTTTTGATCCCCAGAGAAACACCTTCTACCTCACCCTGGCCTGCCCATGCTCGGCATCAAAATCAGAGAAAGTCATTCTTTTACCTTCTCTAAGGATTTGATAACCTCTACACTTTCCTTAGCCAGAGGTGTTTTGACCTTTAATTAAAAGGAAAATTTGTTGTCTTCCATTCAGAAGGCAGCAAATAATGAACTCATTAAAATGAGGTTAGTGTTCAGGCCTTAGAGCAATAAGAGCTGAAGTCTCATTAGCAGCTAACAACCCAGAACATAGCCCATAAATAAACCTAATATGGCAGAGCCAAATGCCTTGGTGCATTAAATTTGAGCAGAATCAAATGTTTACAGTCAATGATGTCTGGGGCATGAAGTTTTAATGTACTTAATAAAGGAAAGCAAATTGCTTCCTATTAGGCATGAAATGTTACTGAAGAAATAGCCCCAAAAAGTTTATTATGTAAATGAAGGATAGAGTTATAATTAACAAGGACATAGCAGGAAAATATCACTTCTTCTTAATAGATGCACCAATTATGAAGAATAAAGACACAGCAACTTCAAATCTGTGAAAGGTAATTATATGGATTAATGTAAAAGACTGCTGAATGTAAACACAATATAAAGAAGAAACCGTATCTTGTGGATGTCAGAAAGAATCCTCACTGACAAAGCAAGCAATCAATTAATAAAAGTAAACCCATGAGTTTTGAGAGATTCCAGGCAATTAAGGTTTTGCATTTGGAAAAAAAGCTTAGATTACCTTAAAAAAAATTAAAAAAAAAAAATAAAAAAAATCACAGTTTGCTTAGCCTGGCACTGACATGCCTGTTTGTCCGTGTGCAGCTGTGCTCCATGGTTCTTTCCCTGGAAAACGATAATTATTTAGCATGATCTATTTAACTATCCAAAAGTAAAAGAACAGTGAGTTCCAGCTCTTGCTTTAACACAGCCGTACGAGTTCAATGGGGAATGCTAATTGTATTTTCACATGCAAGTAGCTTGCCTCCACTTACAGCTCTTTTAAGCCCCAGTACTCTGAGAAAAAAAAAGTAATCCCACTGACTCTGAGGAAAAGACACACACTGGCACATAGAACTTAAATACTGTGGTCAGATGAAATACCCAGGAGAAAAATCTCCTCTACAAAATAAGATTTGTGCCCTTTTCTTTTTTTTTTCCTTCCAAATCCACATTCCTCTATATGAATTTCCCCTCTGCTGAAGCTGTGGCCAGCACCTACCATTTGTCCCTCAGTGAAGGCAGCAAAGTCCCGAGGTCAGGAGGCAGCGGGGCCAGGTGAGAGCCCCCAGGGGAGCTGGGGACAGCACGGCGGGGCCAGGCAGACTGCGAATACCTCTGTTTGCACCTGGCCTTGGGTAGGATTCCCAGCTGTTAAAGTTCAATAGCCCTTCTCTATCCTACAAAACCTTTCAGAATAAGATAAATTCCTTCCACCTCGCGTGAAGGCTGCACAAATCCCAGAAAGGTTTCTGGCACTGGATGCTAGGGATGTGCAGCTCCTCCTCCCTGCACCATCCAGGAGCCAGAGGACTGCCCGAGCAGCGGTGTTTGCAGCTACCTTCACAAACAGGCGAAGAGGCAGGGGTTCACCCACCCGGGAGAGTGCGAGAAGGGCGATGGAAGAAAGTTGTCTGCTCTTCTCCTGCCGCGGCACTTTTCTACGCTGTGTGCTCTTAAGGTCTGTACCTACAGGAGACAAGAGTTCTCATTATTGACTGTGCAAATTTACCAGGGAAGGCAATATGAGTCATTAGCAATCTCATTCGAATGTATGTTTCTTAAAAAGAGGGAAGGCAGACCCTAACCACCTAAACAGAGACTGGGGTTTTTATATTAAGAATGTGGAAGATGTTAACCCCCCTCTACAAACAGGCAAGTTGTGACAAAATAAGTTTGGAATGACTTAGCTGACAATATTGTTGTAGTATTAAAATCAGGTGAGGTCACGAAAATGAAGTTTAGCTGCATATTATATAAATTAATATGCATATATATGGAAATTGCAATTAAAAAGTCTTTAGGACCAAGCCAAATCCAGTTTGAGTGACAGATTTGCCCTTTAGACAGAGAAAAATGCTTGACACACTGCAGGTTACAGGATTTACATCTTAATCCTCACTCTGTGTTTTTAATGAGACCTCACTGGGCTGGGAGGCTTCTGCCTATCCCACAGTTTTGTCATCTTATTGAGGCATGAGCGTGAGGGAAATCAGAGAGAAAAACCAAAGTGATATAATGATGTTTGTTTCATGTACCTTCTTGTACTATATGTTAAGTGATCATAATTTCTCAAGATGTTCTTTCCTCAAAAGAAAATTGCATTGATTTTGCTCAGACCATCACTCTTTCCCAACATATACAAAGTGCTCTAGATAGTTTGGAAAAGTATGTTCTAAAATATAATGACTCCGATTCTATGCTTGTGACTTTAATGGTTTCAATTTAGTGCCAGTTTTTACCAACTGAGGATTTTCCTCAATGTCTTAGCTAACAGCGGTGTTGATCTCTAAGGTTTTACATTTTAGTGATTATTTAGTTGTTATATATTATGTAACTATATAGTCCCACATGTGAAATTGTCACAGGATTGAAATAATCAACATATTAAATGTCTGGCAAGGTAGGTTGGAAACCATACTTCTATCTTAATATTTAATGCTAAAGCACAAGATTTACTGTCATTAGATTACTTTATTTCCTTTAGCAAGGAAAGGAATTTGCTTGGGGACTGTTGTAGCTGATAACCACTATCTTTGTTTTACATCTTCCTTAACACCCAATAAATGTTTCTATTTAAAAAAATCAAGGCATATGCACACTGTCTGACAGTCTTTTGTATTACACTCGTGAGCTGCCTGGCAAAACGATGCCTCTTTAGAAGGCAGCTGTTAGCAAATGATGCTCCAGAAGAGACTTGTGCTCCCACATGCACGGTGCCCAAATATCTGCATAATTAGGAGGGAGTCAGTAACTTTAAGAAGTTAATGTCCTACAGCAAATGCCAGTGGTAGCTGACAGCACCTCCCAACCTATTGCAGCGCAAAGGAAATACGATAAATCATGAGACCACAAAAACTGACCTGCTTAGCTTGCCTCCGCTCTGGACTAGGATTGCCCAGGCCATCAGTCTGCATCTCAGCTGCGTAAACCCTGCTTTCATCATTTATGCTGGACTGGCAATGCTTTGGGTTTATGGTCACAAGTAGAGTTTGTTGTTGTTTTTAAATTGGACTAGTGGGTTGAGCAAAAAAGTAAAACTTTTCATGTAATGTTAAGTGAAATAACTAACAACCATACAAAATGTCAATTTTTCAAATGAAAGGAAACATTAGCTGGACTCGGACTGTGTGTAAACCACTGCGTTCATTTTGTCTTTGACCTGTGCAGGAGCATGAACATTTGATCAATAGAAATGTTATTAATAGGTATGGGGAAAAGTTCTCAAGAGCCACATAATGGCGACATGGAAAACTGATGAAAATAGAGATAACCCATTCAACATTGGCAAGACCAATAGGGAGATAAATGCATTATCCATCTCACATATGTAGCACGTCCAAATTACGTGGGCTATGTGATTGAAAGCGGACAGATATCTGTGCAGCATGGACTATCTTTAGTAGTGCAGAGCTGACAACTAACAGTAAATGTAGATAGCGCACGCAGGCTGAACCATCTTTTCTCTTTCTCTAGTGGTTGGAAATACCAAGAAAAAACAATAGGTGATCAAGACTACACCTGTTTCTCCTACAAGCAATTCCCTTTTCCTCCATTTCGTTTAGATTGGTCTTATCTTTCTCTTGGAGGAGAGAATAAGAATAAACAGTGGTTTGATTTCTGACATGGTCACTACTTCTACCACAGGTCAAAATTGGAGTTTTGCTCTTTCACACTTAAGCCTGAATTTGGTATTCAGACACAATCAAAAATGTTTCCGCAGGTAAGTAAATCCCAACGCCTCCACATTTGGATGGCAAGTAGTATTCCTAATTTTACTTTGGTTTTTAAGCATATTTTATCAAGATTCATTAATAACCCGAAGCATGGGTGACTTAGTGATTTAGTGTATTGCTGCCTCTGAACGGCTGGATTCAAGTCCTGCCATAGATCACTGCAAACAATGTATAGTATCTTGGTCCAAGTTACAGAACCATCACCTACTTTGGTCCTTAGGTACTATTACTAGCATTGCTAGACCATCAAACTCTGACGGAACAAATTAAACTCACTGTAATAGTCTTATAAAAAAAAGAATGAGCCCGAAATAGTGTGAAGCACTTAACAGCATGTCCTTTTTTGTATCTCCTCAGTTGGACACAACTTTAAAAATGAGGCATTCCAAAAATTAATATTCATTTTTCTAAATGCATGTTAATTTCTTATTTATTTCAGGCTTTACTAGAGACTCAAAATTTACTGCGCACTCAGGTTGCAAATTTTACCTTCAACCTTGGATTTTCAGGAAAATTTTACCACACAGGTAAGAAGGAACTTCATGCTCTCAGGTAGCTGCAGTTAAATAGGTGACAGGATTTAAAACCCAGCTTTAAACATGCCCTTTTTAAATAACACGTTGACTCAGTGGAGCAGTGGGAAATACATGCTCCACCATTTTAGTATCCAGTGTCTAATTCAGTGTCCAAAGGGGTGAAGGTACGCTATGGATGAGCTTCTCAGGAACATGTAAGATGCCCTTGGTGCTCTTCTGAAAGATGTGTGGTAGTAAATCTTAGGGTTGTAAATGAGGCAAAGTAGCTGCTAAGCTACCTATAATTCCGTAAAAGTCAGGACAGCACAGAAGACATACAAAGGCTTTTCCAGCATGATAGGTATGATGAAATATAAAAGATAGGAAAAATCATGTCTCAACCTCTGTAGAGGCAGAAGTGTTTGAACAGGATGCACAAGATTTTGTTCTCACTGTAGAGGTAATTTCTCTCGGTGGTCTGCAAATCAGGAGGGATGATAAAAGGAAAACAAGATGAAAATAAATTTGTATTGAAATGCTGCTCCTTTTACGCTCTAAGCAGTAACGAGTTGCACACTTGCACTGTGTTTCTGTGGAAGATTAGGTGATTTTACATCTCCTCCTCCTCTTCACAACTCCTTTCTCTCTTTTGCTCCATTTCTCCACAGCACAATGTTGTGTGTGTGAGTGTCCCTTTTTTTTTTAATTTTATTTTTCTTCCTCCTCTTTTGCCTTCTCCTTAACACTTTGCTGTACCTCCACTCAGGCTTCCCTCTGTTGCCACCGAGCCATGCTGCTCCCTAGTACTGCTAGGGCAAAAAAAGGACATATTCAGCGACTCACTTCAAAGGAGACAACCTCCTGTCCTTCTCCTTTCCAAAACCCATGCCCTTTGAAGACCAGCCCCAAAATCCTCAGCTGTCAACCCATCCAGCCGCATTTAGTGACACTCACTGAGTGATGCTAGGGAAGCCAAGAAGCTTGTCTGGAGCAGAGAAGGAGGCATTACAGAAGCAAGAGGATGGAAGAATGAGTTTAGAAGGAACGATGCAGTCCCAGCTGTCACGGGCCATCAGGTAGCTGTGGAGTAAAGCAAGTCAACCCTGTCAGCATAGGCATAGCAGTATTGCCCTTTTCATTGCTGATATTTGAACACCAAACAGATGAGCTTACATCTCTGTTTCACCCCCCGTTAGGAGAGTACAGAGGTCCCTGGGAGAAGGGGAGGTGAGGAAGCATTTGAGGGATGAGTAGAGAGAAGGAAACTAAAATTATGTATTTGTATCACTGTCACTTTCAAAGTCCAGGCTGTTTTCCCCTTGTGCAAGCACATAATGCTAAGCAACTGCTACCCAGGAAACCTTACAGACTAAATATATAGGCTGGAGAGCCTGAGAAAAATGAGAGGTAGAGAGAGATGGAATTACTTGCCTGGAGTCATATAACAAGCCAGTGGCAGACCTCTGATTAGAGAGCAACTTTGGAGACAGAACTTCAGTATTCTCCTCACTTCATCTTGACCTGCCTGTGTAGTTATTCCTTCTGGAGATTAATTGGACACACGCGTAATACAGCAAAATAAACGAAAATCGCCCAAGGCTCTGAGCCGCTCTAAAGTAGGATGCTGCTCAGTTGTGGCCATCTACAGAGTAAAGCTGGTATCAGTCATTGCAGTGTCCACTGCAGAGAAAGGTAATTCAAGGCAGGGAGAAGGTGGAGAAAGAGATAATTTATTACAAATACTATGATGTACTGAACAGTGGCTGGCACAAAACACGCAACCTTTCTACAAAATCAACCCCCTGACCTGCCAATACATTTTTGCTTCATTCATCCCAACGGCCTCCAGGTTGTTGTCACAGGTTTTGTTGCACAGCTGATATAGTGCTGACCAACTTCAGATTTGCTGCTACCGTACAGAGAGAAAATAGGAGAATGTGGTTGTGCGTCTGTCCTCCTAAGGCTCTCATGGCTTACAAAAATAGTACAGAACTACTTAGTGAGTTGAAGAATGTCATTGCCTTCATTAAGGGACCTGCTGCGGCCTATACTTAGCGGTGCATCCAAGTTCTTAAGTGAACACTTCATTTACAGGTTGGTGGTGACGTTTTGTCATAGCTTAGTGGAAAGGTTTTCAAAGTATTCTCCGTGCAATATACACTTTATTGACTCATTCTAAATAAAACATGGAAAGGTATTCTTTAATTACTGTAAATGTAGCTTGTTTACACAGAGAGGCTTTTAGTATCAGATATTCAACATGTTTTATTAGCGCACTGCAACTGCTGTACCTTATTGACTTCCTTAATGTGTGATTTTGCTCTCCTTTCCAAAACTTGGATCATTTTAACACTACAGGAGGGAGATGAGCGTGGGAATGTGTTGGCAGATTAAACAGTTATACATTTTCATCAAAAGATGTTGCTGACATCTGTACTACAAATACCAGTTCTAGTTGGTATGCCTGCACACAAGTACAATAGCTGACACATCAGCCGCACTGCTTATCATCCCACCGCCACCACCAGCATTCCCTTCTGTGGCACTGCTAAACTATGCACTGTAGACATAACGCTGTTAGCAAAAAAATAAGTACACCCTAATAGTTATGCAGTTTTAGCAAACACTTTCTACTTGTTCATGCTGTGGCAATAGAAATTAAGATGTTGTCGGGATTTGCATTTAAGATTTATAAGATTATTGATAGTAACTTCAAACTTAGTTTCAGTTTTGAGCTCAAAAGAGACCTCTTTATGGCTGTAGTTTTAAAATGTGGGACTATTTGTTATGCGCAACCCAACTTTGAATTATTACCTACCTGTGTAAAGTGCATACTGCATCTCAAAGCAGATATATGTTCACCTCCTTGATTGTAGGTCTACTGCATTTTTCAGATTTCACATTAAAATGAAGATAGAAACTTATATAAAGAATTTTGATTGTACAAGAAATTAAAACCTCAAAATCCCTTGTTTTGCCTCCAATACTCTAAATAAGTGTAATATACCAAATAAGGCAATAATAATTGGCAAATAATAAGGCAAAAAATTTAAAACAATATAAGCACTCACCAAATGCTCCATTAAAGTTTTGCATGAAATTTTTTTTTTAAATAATGCTACTGAAGCATTTATAAAAATCAAACAATACTCTTTTTAAAGGCTTGTAAAGAAAATTATCCCCAAAAGCAACACCACCACCAAATGTTAAACTTCCAACCTTTCTGTTTCAGCTCTGCCATTCCAGGGTGGGGTTATTTTTGTTTAAACTGGGAAGTGTTATTCTTTATCTTGCTTGGGTTTTGTTATGGTAAAAAAAAGTGCAAAGTTTGATTAGTTGTATCTAAATTTACTAAGAAATTAGTAGGAAAAATAGGATTTTAAAATATAGTTTTTAATAATGAAATTATTTCAAGACCCATACTCAACTTCAGATGGTAATAAGGCACTAAATTACATTTTGACCTAAATCTTATGTCAAATGATTTCAGTCCTTTATATATTTCAAATATCCACTTTTTTCCTCTTCATCCCTGCCTCCAGTTTTCTACCTTTGGGTTACAAAACAGTTCTTCAATGGCTTCACAAACTCCTATCCCTTTCTCTTCTGTCCTATTTTGAAATCCTACATTAAGTTTCTTCCCCAATCACATTTCCCTTGCACGTGCCTGGGTGACTGCAAGTGAACCACAGGCCCCAGAAAACAAGAGAGTGGTCATGCAACAGATGCAGTACACGGAAGTTTTGCATAAAGGAGCAGCCATCGGTCCTTTCTTTTCCATACGAAATTACCTAGAAAACAGGGTTGTTTTCTTTTTCCAACAGCACTCCTATCAGTGGGAGCAACTTTCTTAGACCTTGCAGAGTGCTGCAAAGAGGGGAGTAAAGTGATTCAGGGACACTAGGAGAAAGTTTCAAAGTGATGCTCTCCTTGTGTAGTAGCATTCTTCAAAAAACACTGCAGAAGAGAAAAATAAAAATAAAGAGCTGAAGTGCATGCACTGAACCGCCACCTCTGTACGTTCCTGCCTCGTGCCACAAAAGTAAACAGTGGCACCCGTGGAGCATCTTCTTCCAAACATTGAAAAGCTCATGAGAAGACAAGATATCTATGTCAAAATCAGTCTACTGATGCAAACAATTATTTCTTTGACTGAAGCTAAATAAAAGCATTTAAATGGTAAAGGAAAAAGAAGGAAGGTTGCTAATAAACTGAATTTCATTGAGTAATTTGAGGGTGAAGTTTCGCCTTTCCAAATTGAAAAAGCACTGCAGGCATATGTCTGCAGAAGTTGGAAGCAGCATTTTATCATTTCTCAAACGGAAGGTTTTCTTTGTTATAACCACACGTGCTTGCTTCTGCCTAAAGTAGATACTCTTCACTAATGCAGAAGTTTTTATTGTTTTTATTTCAAGATTACACCTGGCAAAAATTGAATACTGAACCATAGGAAACAACGTTTGGAACCCCTTTGCCATTGCAGCTTCATGTTTTCCGCTTAATTATATTTTGAAACTACTGCAAACTTGTTTCACACTTTACCAGAAATTATCAGATTTCAATTTACTGAGGCTAATAATGAGGTAGCTAAGAGTGGAGGGGGGGTTGGCAAGACCCTGGCACACAGCTCTCTGTGATGTCACCTTGGCCAGCTGCAACTGTGCAGCGTCTGGCAGGACCAAAGCAGGTGGGTACAAGTCCATCCCATCTCCACCTTCATGGAAGGCTTAGCTCCTGAGTGCTCCTAGTGCATTACATAGCACAACAGTCAGCCCTTGAAAACTAATTCTTGTTAGAATTACTGTCAGTTAACACCATGCCAGGAATAGAAAGGGATAGCTACCATCCATAGTAATTCAGCTCACTCCTTGTGTGATATGGTAGACCCTGTCTGCAGCACAGTGAGACATCCAGGCCAAGGACATTAGGTTTTACGGCAACCTCTTCTGCATTTAAAAACCAATTATGGGCATTTTCTACTGTTGCTTTTCTATTACCTTTTTTTTTTTCCTTTCTTTCTTTCTTTTGCAGGGACTGAAGAGGAAGATGAAGGCGATGACCTGCTGTTGAGATCTGTGGATGAGTTTTGGTGGTTTCCCCATATGTGGAGTCACATGCAGCCTCACCTCTTCCACAATGAGTCGTCACTGGTGGAGCAGATGATCCTCAACAAAGAGTTTGCAATAGTGAGTACAAGTTACCAAAGGGTTCACTAGGATACCTTTGCACGTTACAGCTATGCTTTCCAAGCTGTTTTTATGTTTGTCTATATTATACATATATATATATATTTTTACATAGATATGCAAATAAGGCAGCAAGATTGGAAACTCAGCCCACAAAAAAGCCTTTCTGACACTCAAACTTGGGCTGACTTTTGGTTTAGTCTTTCACTCACATGGGCTTTCTGGAGAGGTAGCAGCCCTTCACTCAAGCAACCTTGCAAGACCACAGGGATCAGAGGCAGTGAAATCTCAGCAGATATCAGCTGGCCTTTTGAACTCTAGGAAGGGCTTTATACACAGATTACCAGCTTCCTGAGGTCTGGTGCAAATATCCTCAATAGGGAACGGAAGAAGTTGCAGTGAACCCTAAATGTTGTGTATGGTTTGTAAGAAATCTTGAAGCTAATGAAGCAAGTGAGTGAAGCTGCTGGATTTCACTGTGCTTTTTTTAGATGACCTGCTTGCAAAATATGCTTTTTACATAGCTAACCTGTTGCTAGTATTTATAGATAATGATGTTTCTTTTTTGCTCATTCGTGTTGTTAACTTACAAGAGCTATCCTCCTTGCATTGCCCAGAGTACTTGTACTCTGAGGTCAGGTAGAAACCATTTAGAGTCCTTTCAAGGTAATTCTACTAGCTTATTGAGCATGACAAAGAAAACCTGAAATCTATAAATGCTCGCTTTGGAAAAGACACTGTGTGGTCTTTGACAAGGCATAGAAATGCCAAGCAACCAGAGCCACTCAAAAGAGCAGAGTGACACGGCGGGGCTTTCTCGGCTGCTCAGGGAACACAGATCTCAGCCCTTCGCAGCTCAGAAAGGCCAACCACCAGCTGCCCCTTCCTCTCGTCCCTCACGTCGGCCAAGGCGCATCAGGAAACCGGCAGAGGCAAATGCCTGAACAAGCAGTTGGAAGCAATTTATTCCCTTGTTTACAAAAATATTTCCCTAACAACCTTTAAAGAAAATTCATTAAAAATGGCTTAACTGTTTACTCTTCTTGCCAGACTTCCCCCCTTCCCATCTCCCGCTTGGCAGGGTGTTAGTGCAGAGGCATTTCGGATGACTTCTTTTCCTTTCTACAGTTCTGTTTTACTGTCAGTCTTCATTCCTGGGGTGGCCTCTTCGTGCCTTTTGTGTAGCCTGACCCAGAGACCCAAATATAGTTGAGATTTTAAATGCAAAGGTAATTTTTTAAAATAATCTGTATCTCAAAAATACATGGTCCATTCGTCTTTAGACCTATGGGGAAATTCTCCTAGTATTTTAAAGCAGCATGAAGTCCTCTAGGTCAAACCACCTTTAGGAGTAAAATCCATAGCACGGCCTGAAAACAGGGCTTGTAATAGTATCTGTTTGCAACTTCAACTACAGAAATATAAAGCCCATGTCCCTACCATCACTGAAGGGTAGAGACGCCTTAGGGTGCCTATAAATAAGGAGCTGATGTCAGTGAGAGGCTATGGTTATTACAGTTTTATTTCCTGCTAACATTTGGACAGTGGTTGTACCAACCTCTTAACCTTGAATCTATATGAGCTGTACAATTTACTTAGGAGAACATTTCTTATCAAAAGGCTTCCTGTGAAATCCTCTCTGTGGGAGAAATTTATCTTCCTGGTATGACAACCTTCCTGATAGCTATCAGAGAGGTCCCAGCCGTGACTTCAGAGCAGCTTTGTATCCTCCCCTGTTTTCTCATCCTCAGCATCATCTCTGATTTCAGAAAGGAGCTCCCTGTTCTACAGCTGCACTTCTGCAAGCCCTCCAAAGTTAAAGCAAACCCCTTTTCATTATTCTTTGATTTCACAGTGTGGATCCAAATTTAAATTAGAGATCTAGAGCAGTACATAAAAATGTCTGCTTGATGTTATACATGTTTTATTTGTGCTCTAATATCTTTATTTAGTACTATACTCAGGGGAGCACAGCTTGATGCTGATACCATTTTCTCTTGCATTTCCCATTTATTGACCATATCTCCCCACCTCCTGTTTCAGCTGCAGGTAGAGACGACACTTTGTGTCAGTTTGAGCAAGGAAAGTCGCAGTAATTATTTGGAAGTATGATCACATTCATTCTTCACCTAATGGTATTTCTTCATTCATTTTTTTAAAACATGGGTAAGAAGGAAACAGGGTCTTCAGGACAGGAGAGCTCATCATTATACCTGAGAACAGTCAAGGTTACCTTAAGATCCAAAATACCACAACAAAAGTTCTGTTCATTAGGACCTGTTGACTCCTCCTGGCTTTATCATTTTAGAAGAAAGCTAAACCAGACCACACTGCCAGGAAACCTGCACCCAAATCCTGTCACAGTCAGCACTTTCTCCGTGCAAGATTGTGTCAGGCTTGGGGTTGACTTTCACTGCGGGAAAAGGTTTCATGAAAGGAATATCCTTCTCTTGAGTATTATGGATTAAAGTCAAGCTTAAACAGAAGCCAGAGCACCTGAAACAGTATTTCATGGATATTATCACATGGAGCTATAAACATACCTATGCATAATTTTTATTGGCTCTTATGTTTACACTGTATGCCATAATCTTTGGTTTGCAGGAGCTCAAGTACACGTACAGTCTGCAGAACACAAGCCAGAAATACAGGTGTTACAGCTGGCAGCTAGATAAAAGACCTTGTTCTGTTCTACACGAATACATCCCTACCTCATAATGATGCTCTGTAAAATGGAGGGTTACAATTGCAACCTGCCTCAAACAGCTGTATCACAAAATACATGTAGAACTCAGCTATTTGCACAGTTTTGTATACATGCAACTAATTGCTAATTAGGTATCTAATTGCCTTGATTTCAGTGCAGATATGTATACCTCTGTGTATCTGGGGCTTAGTAAAATCAACAGTCTTTAAAGCATTCCCTTACATGTGAATTGCTTATGAACCAGGAGACTGCCTTTAACAAGAGCCCTTGAAATTATTATTTTTTATGTGTCACTGAGATATTCATCATTTCATAAATGTTGCAGCCCCACTGCTCTGGGTCCGGGAGGCAGCACAGGAAGGTTTGCCTGGCAAAATCCTTGCCCACGTGTGCCTGAGCGATGGGCCCCACAGTTGCCCCCATCCGTCACTCCCAAATCTCTTCTCAAGCGCTTACGATATCCTCAGCCTCAGAGGAACAAGAGCCAGAGATTTTAACCGTGGTAAAGCTAGTTGCAGACCACCCAGAACTTTGCTATCCTGATGTCATCTTATTTACATAAATGTGGATGGCATGCTTCAGAGCCTGGCTAAGGAAATGGCAAATGACATTTATTTTGATTATCAGTTTGGTTTGACTTAATCGTGTTTTGTGGGGTTTTTAACTTTTTTCTATCCGAGGATCCCAAAATCCTTTAAAGACACTAATGGATTAAGCCTTGGATTAAATTTTGCAAGCTGATAATATCTTAAGTATTATTCTCCTTGTTTATAGGCAATGCAATTGATACATAAAGAGGTAAACAAATTGCGCAAGACGAAATCTCTGATAGTACATATTCCAAAAATAAAACGAATCAAGTTTTCACTGCCATCCTTTAACCACAAGATATCCTTCGTCCTTCCTTTTGTACATCCTTATCTGGCAAAACCAAGTAGAATATATTTAATCCAAAGCCTGTAGCTCTTTATTTTGTCCCTCAATTTGTTTGCTCAGTGATTATCTTCTGTGCTGATTTGTAAGCACATGTGCCAAAAGCACGATTGAGATAGGGAAAAAACTATCATCGACTGTAAAAAGGTAGCTGTGATCTGATATGAAGAGGTGAGAGAGAGATATACAAAACAAACAAATTGATTCAGAGAGACACATATACAAAACAAATAAATCAATCCAGAGCCTCTCTAGTAACACTCCTTGGCTTCAATCTCCTGTTTACAAACCAACTACAGATGCACATTAGCACTTCCTCTGCCTAAAACTTTAGAGCTGCCCAAACCACAAAGAAACCATGAGCTTTTAATATACCAATTAAATACCAACAATATGAAGGCCAGTGACCACATATCAAAGGCAAAGTATCTACATGTGATGAAAAAAGTCTAATTTTTCCCATTATTAATATCTGTCGTTAATGTTGGGAAGGAGAGATGCCCACTGGAGATTGCTTCTAAAAATGTTCTGTAAATGGTCGGCATAGATAGGATAACATTGTCCTGTGCAGACAGGATGAGATTTATTCTGCCTAACCTAACGTCCTTCCAAAATAGTCCATCTTCATTAGTGCTTTGGTCCATATCAGGAGCATGCTTGAGAACAAAAATCAGGTGTCCATGAAGGATAAAATACAACACGACTTTGTTGAGCATGCTGACAAGCAAGAAAGTAGCAAAATCGTTTACCAAATAAGAGAAACTTCACTAATTATTTTAAACTGACATTGTAACATATAATCTCTTAGAGGAAATCTCACCCATGTGCAGCAATATTAGAAATGTGTCCCAGTACTAAAAATATGCAAAGCTTATATAAATCTTTTAACTTTGGAAGGTAACATCTTAAAAAAGTACTACATTTGCTCTATCACCTACTGTTGGACAAAATCAAAAGGTTCAGCAAACTTATCTGAGGTTGTATTGTTAACTTTTTCATCTAATAAAAGTCTTTACACCAAAGGGAATCCCGCAGTTCAACTGACTCTGTGAAGAGATCTACAGTAGATGCAAGATTTAATAAATTAAAATAAAAGGTTGCCTTTTTATTCTTTCTTGACAATGGCCAAAACTAGATGTTTCTGCAAAACAAATCACCAGTGATCTTTAAGAACCAGAACGCCAGTTGTGTTATAACAGTTTTAGGTTTGGTTTCATTTTATTTCTTAGTGCATTTTAACAAGGACATATAATATTTGGTGCAATCAGAAACTTAGGGTTTTCTGTCGGACAAGATCCTGCTAATATAAATAGTCAATCTTCCAAACGATCTTTTTTTTATTCAAATTTCCAACATCTGCTCGCAGAAAAACTGCTATGGGAATGCAAATATACCTGTCGAGAATATAGCTCCTTCTGGAGAGCAGTGCTCATTCGGCATTACCTGCCCTTTCTTTAGCAGAGATGGTTTTTTGCAAATGCAGAACAAGTACACACAGCACATGCTGACTCATGGCAAACACAGCTCAATTCTGTACAAATAGGAAGGTCAAAAGAGGTTAGGAGTTTCAAGCAAATCTTCACTTGCTTGAACGAAGCTGATAATTGACAGATAAGTAGCCTTGGCAGATTGCTTCAGCCTTTCAGATCACCCGTAGGAGTACCTGTCCTACCCATGGGCTCTGGGCAAGGTAACTTTGGAGGGGCCACAGACGAGGCAGGCTGCATTGGCAGGACTATGAGTTTCCAGTTCCCATTGATCTGGCTTGGGTGCCTCAGCACGAGCACGAGACGGCAACACCCTGGGCTGTGCCACGTCAAGCGGCTGCCGCTGGCCAGATGTGCTGGCCACATGCAGGCATTGGAGGGAGGGTTATTTTGAGCTGGTAGTAGTCTGATCCACTTACCACATGTTCACTGGCACCTGGGAGATATGAGGTGTACTCCTGGGGAGCATCTTCCAGTCTGGTCTAGCCCTTAAAACAAGGCAAGTTGCGTGCTCCCAGACCGCTCCATCATGCAAACCAGTGCATGGGAACAAGTGACAACTCGAGGAATTTTCTGCCAAAAATGCAACAACTGTTTTAATTGTCTTCCCCCTATCTCACAGATTATAACAGTGATTCTCCTTTAATATTGAACTCATCCACTGCTGCAGGTTCAGCTTACACTGTCATTTGAATTCGAATTGAAAGTCTCCTAATGCACAAGTGAAATAGGAATACAAATTTAACCTGTTCAGAATTAATGGCTCTGGGTTCTCAGCTTAAGCATGCAAAGGAACATAATGCTGCCGTTCTCAGTGCCATAAAGGGCCAGAAGTTTTCCAAACTAGACCAACACAGGCACAACATTTTTGAACAAATTTTGAAATTAAAAAAAAACAAATGACAGTCTTGAATGTAAAAATAACCTACTACAATCTTGTATTTCTCAGAATATACAAGAAAATGTACTCACTAGAGACATCTCCCATTTTGCCCAATAGCTTAGTTTCAAACATATACTCCTCCTTTAACACATTAGTTCTCAATCCCAAACTAAATGTAATAACAAAATGAGAGTAAAAGAGGAAACAGAGCAACAGAAATCACTAAAAGAGGACATACAATATTTAATTTCCCCAGGTAAACTGAACATGGAACTGACCGTAGAGAATCTGATTATTTGTTAGTTGTTTCTTCTTAAAGCCATGTTGGGTATCTGAGTGAGTGACATGTATTCGTGTGATAAACTATGTAGTGTGCAGATTTTATTCAGAGGCCAATTAGCTTTTTATATCGAGAACTTATGAAAACCTGCCTTATTTTATTTGTGAATGGCAGATTGCCATTTCACCATTCTGTTGCTATGGCAATACCAGCAGCAAATAGTAGATAAACAGGATTTTACGTGTATTCATCCAGATACCTACTTTTGGACGTATCATTCAGAGCAGTGTTCATTATCTAGCTCAGGACACATTTGCCTTGCATTTATGTGTCCGTATACTCCGCAGTGCAGGTTTGGTGGACGTTTGTAGATTCAAGTTAATACGGTATATTTAAGTTAACACAGTATATTTGACAGCGTGAGCATCATGGACTACTCAGGCAGAGTAATAAATTGTCAGATTTTTCGGAAACCTTTAGGTATAACTTTTTCCTTTATACATGTTCATGGCAAAACCCCAGTAATGTAAGACTTCTCATGATAGAGCTATTCCTCGTTTCACACCAACTCATGCCTTTCAGGTAGGTAACAACATTAATAAGCAGAAATTACATTTTGCTGTCAGTAAATTATGAAATAGTGAGTTTCAGTTTCTTTTTTTCAAGATCAGCCAGTAACCTAAAATCTTCACTAATAAGGAATGGATAATTTTAAGTGGTTGCATTATGTGATGTATGAACAAGTGTTCCCCATGGATTTAACTTAATTTTTGTCAAAGAACCAAAAGCCTTTCTTTGCAAATTACTTGAAGATGCCCAGCAGAACCTGCTGTTCCTGGAATTAACGTAATCAACAGTTCTGGGATAATGTGGGCAAGAGGAAGGACAAAAAAAAAATAAATCATCATCTCACATTGTAGCCATTTCCCTCTGAACATCAATTTTGTATGAACAGAAAGCAGCTGATGTATCCTGCAGCATCAGGAGTAAAGTGAATTCAGTAAACACCGGGGGCGCGGGAAGGGATCCGGTGAGAACCACAACGGTTCGACACCCTGCAACCTGGAGATGCTGTGGGAGAGTTGAAAAGGGATTTTTACTGGACTTGCTGGAAATGAGCCTCAGCAGGAGAAGAGGCAGAGCACAGCCGTTCTTTCTGCCGGTAGCTGATGATAAACACCGGATGTGTTTCTGAATAGTCACTCAAACCAATGAAACTAATTACCTCATTTTCACATGTATAGCTTACATTTCAAATAATTTGCTCCCTTTTAAATATATCCCAGTCTACAGATGTGGTTATCAGGCCTCGTCATCAGGTGAGGTTTTCTGACAGCCCACGCTAAGTCAGGAGCAGGAGGGATGAGGAGCAGAACAAAGGCAGGAGAGCATCAGGAGTGAAGGAAACATGCCCAGCGCGCTCACAGTTAAGCTTCTTTCTTAATTCCTTCTGCCTGCGCATTAACTACCTCACTGTGCCATCCAAAGATATTTTCAAGATAACCTATATATTATATTCATGAAAATGCACATATTTCCTCATAGAAACGCAGCTACATAAATATTTATTAAATGAAAAGATGTCTGACAAAGTCCAGCTTTTTTTGCTACTGCCTTAATACTCTCTCAAAAATATAAGCAGATTCAGAACCTATAGGGGATATTTATGTATTTTTTAAATCAGGAAGGAATCTTGCTCTTCTTCCAGAAATAGGGAAGAAAAAAATCCCACATATGTCACTGCAACAATTTTTCCATCTGTTTACTGCTCTAATGCTGTTTGATAGCTTAGTAAATAAGCAGCATCAGTTTACCAGATTACCTTTGAAAAGAACCAAACAGGTAGGCTGCATATTAAAGTACATACAATATGTAATGAACGGGCAGGCAACTCTATTCCATGTGACAGTAACACAACATAGTCCAAGAGGATTATTTATCACTCTGCAGTTATCAAACTGTAATTCCAGTTCCCCTCATCTCTCCCCCATTTTTAGCTTGTGCTCCGTACAAAGAGATACAAGTCTGTCCAAGGCCAACAGCTTCTCCAATGCTGCTGTCTGCAGGAAAAGAAAAAGCTTTGAATAATTACATGCTTTTTCTGTTCCTAAATATATTCCTCCCTCTGCTGTGTCGTAGGAGCATGGCATACCGACTGGCATGGGGTACGCAGTGGCTCCACACCACTCCGGGGTCTACCCGGTTCACATCCAGCTGTACGAGGCCTGGAAGAAGGTCTGGCACATCCGAGTGACCAGCACAGAAGAATACCCACACCTGAAGCCTGCACGGTACAGACGGGGCTTCATCCACAATGGCATCATGGTACACTGCATTTCCATGCTTCATAGCAATAGTACTTTAAGTGACTCGAAAGTATGCTATTTTTACCAAATGCTTCAAGTTTTACAGCAGTCATTAAAATTCTCTGTGATCAAGGATTTGTAAGGATGCCAAAATAGTGCATTTGTTATGCAGCCAGTTTAAAAAAAAAAAAAAGTCACACAAACTTAGGCAACTGCAAACATAATCCTCCAAGACTAAACGTACTTGTAGTCCCATCAACTATCAACCGAATTATAAATGCATACTTTGAAATTCATTAAACTGCCTAAGACCTATGTTTCAAGCTCTGGTTCATCTTTATGCATGAAAAGATTAGAAATCCACCACCTGGGAAGGTGAGCAAGTGTAAGTAATCTCCTCTAGCAAGTATGACACTTCTGAGGCTGAGGTTTCCTTCCGAGCTTTGCTTCTGAAACTCCCAGAGCCAGACACATGCCCAGCTCTTCCAGACCATGCGTTCATGAGAGGAGAAGTTTCCTCATGTGCACACTTCAACTGCATGAAGGGCAGGAAAGCGTATACAATCATTTGGCCTGTCTTACCAGCTAGCTGCAACCCTATAGATAGGTGAAACACAAAAATTGAATATGCATAAGTGGAATTAGAAATATTTCGGGGCAGGTCTCAGGATGCTTTAAAGTTCCAGCTGACTTCAATATTGCCTATGCATATAAAGTCAAAATTGTGATCCCCTAAACAAGAAAGGAATGTCTTAATCAAAACTAAGAAGTTACTGCACAGAGTCCTATTACTGTTGCAATAGCCTCAAATTCAGTTGTGCGTTTACATATGTATCAAAATGCCCTGCTGAATGTAGATTTTCTTTGTTAAATAAAGTGAATTGTGTCTCTCTATGGATTAGGCAATACCCATAAGCCCTGACCGTCGCTGTCTTTACCAGAGCCCTTTGACGGTACCTAGCTAATAGTGTAACTGAACCATCTAGTTCTCCAAGATGAGTTTGTATTCCCACACCGGCTAGCTGGCTTGTTTCTGACGGGGTGGGAGCTGACCTTGGGCTGGTCTCATGCAAGCATCCCACCAGCCCCGTACGTATTTCACAAACAGGAACGAAGGGCTCAGTGTGGGTTTTCAGGACTGCAGAAAGTATGAAGCAACAGGTCTTTCGTGGTCTGCAGACCTGAACACTGATTCAGTTCAATGTCTCAAGAACAGTAAGATTAATTGCCTGCGATAGCAAAGATGGCCAGGAAGCACTGCTTATCTGCTAATAAACTAACCTTGCTAAGGGAAGAGAGGTTTGGCTTTTTGTTTTCTTCCTCTTCCAAATGCCAGGAAACAAACACTTATTTCGAGTGTATGAGCTGAATAAGACGGTTTGCATGAAAGCTCAGCGCCTGTGTGTCGCAGCTTTTCAGAGCTGGCATCTGGAAATCACATCTGCAGGACCACGTTTGCTCACCACGAGTACAGAAGGCACAAAGGAGCCCTTAAACAAAGCCACCAGAGCAGAGAGGCAGAAAGGGTGCAGTTTTGTTTCTTTGAGTTGCTGGAGGGGTTCGGGTGGCTGTGCCAGGGTGTTTGCAGAAAGTAGTTAACGTCACAACAGCACTGTTATTTTCTTCTCAGGTGCTCCCTCGACAGACCTGTGGCCTTTTCACTCATACTATTTTTTACAAGGAATATCCTGGGGGTCCTCAGGAGCTGGACAAAAGTATCCGAGGAGGTGAACTCTTCCTCACCGTTCTCCTGAATCCTGTAGGTACCACCTTCTGCTGTTTTTTGGACACACTGACTAACAGGGAGGAGGAAGGGAGGGAGGGAAGGACATCGGTTTTCTTTGGTTTTGTTTGGGGGGGGTGGAAATCAAGACCACTTGCTCAGTAACAAGCCGTTTCAGAGAAAAGGAGCAAAACGTCTTCTGCTGATTTCTAATTATAACTGTATGCAACGAGTTACTGGAAAATGCATTCATTTCAGCTCCATACAGTTTCCCAACCTGAAGCTGGGTCCCTGTGAGAGAAGAGTGCTCCGACTTGTCTAACTGAGACTGAAAGAAAGCAGGGAGGGTAGAAAAAACTGTGTGATCTTATTCTGCTTTTCCTTTTTTTCCATACGCTTGTCTTCTCAGGCACTTCTGATATAGCTCAATGGAAACCCCAGGGCTCAGGCCTGATATCATTCCCACCACTACTGGCTCTTAAAAATAGGTTTTGTGGAGCTAAAAAATACCCCAAGCAGTACATAGCCTTCCAATGAACATTTTTGCTTTGCTCAGTGCTGCCTTTCTTTTTCTCTGTCAACATTACATTAACGATATTTACATATGTATGCACATATAAACCATATGTGTGTGTCTTTATACATATGTAGGTTGTTTATTCAAAAGTGCCACAGACTTTAAGGATGATTTGCAGAGTTATCACGCAATTTTGTCTCTCAATAAAGCTGTCTGAACTGCGCTGCGCTAATACGCACGTGCACACACGCACCCCACCACGATGTAGGTGGTGCATAGATGTAATTGGGCTGGCCAAGAATCAAGGAGGAAAGCTATGGGACTGCAAATGCTATATTTTGAAGTCACAGTTCTCTTGCCTGTGACCAGAAAAAAAAAAAAAAATCATGTATCAATTATTTTTTTGCCATTGTCCTCGCTTCTTCCTGTTCCACCCAGACAAGCTATACTGCTCACAAGATAAATGTCTTGTGTCTTGCCAGGTGGCCTAATTTTCAGTGGTTTTAAATTGCAGTACGCATTGACTTCTCTGCAGAGTTAAAGAAACTTCACGTGGAGCTAACTGTCAAATCCAGGTCACTTTTATTTAGATACCTAAATATAGATTTCAGTATTATGTAATTAGGTGAAAATTTTGGGCTTAAAGAATGTGACATTTCTATTAGAAATTTTTCTGTTCCATATGCACGACACCTAATTTGAGAATAAAAAATATCCCTGTTCTCTATCCTCTCTATTCATTACCCACAGTTCTCTCAGGCTGGCTTTTCTTCCCATAGTTTCCTTAAGTGTAACTTGGCTCATCGCTATCTTGGGATGCTGCTGGGATTTATCCTTAGCTTTGTCATACTTTGATCGATACCTGTCCATCTTTCACTTATCTGGAGATTTCCTCAGATTTAGGCAATGCAGCAGTCTGTAGCGGAGTATGTTCTCACTCCACGAGAGATGCGTAGAATAGCCCCAGTTCCTCAGTCAATCACCATGTCCAAGCCTGTGAGCATGCCCAGGCCACCCTGCCTTCCTCCCCTACAACTCGCCTTTTCCCTAATTTCAGGTTTTCCTTTCTTACTGACAAACAGGCAAGAAGGCACAAGCTCACCATTGCTTGTTAGAAATTTCAAGCCTTTGGATCTTTCAAACAGTCGCGTTCAAATGCTCTTTCCAAAGACAGGCTGAGGCTATGGAGAAAGGTAGCTCTTCAATTAGTTTAAAAATTATTTTAAAGGCTATTATTGAACTCTGAATGAAATCAGATAGGCCTATGCCACCATTTACTACACTCTCCACAATTTATTAGCCTGGGTTTTCCAGGCAGCTCCCAATTAGGACCAACCTTGGAGGTGCCAGAGCATCTTTCTGGGATCTCTGACAGCCCCGGCTGCTTGTGCCAGCCCTGCAGGAGGTTTCCCCCACCCGGGTCCAATTGCTTCCCCCAGGAAAGGGCCAAATCCCTCCCTAGATGGGTCCTGCAGCACAGACGGGTGCTCTTGGTGCCCTGCTGAGCATGATAAAATACTTGAGAGAAGCAGTTCTACCGTCTGTCTTTTAGGTTTCAGGAGTGATGCAGCAGAGACAGGACCTTTCCTAGGAAGGTAATATGTAATGGAGGGCAAAGCATTCCAGATTTAACCACGCATCTGTGATGTTCATGAGAGTCAGAAGACCGTCTTCCAAAGAAAAGGGTGGGGAAAAAAAGATTTTCTTTGATTTGCTTCAGTACATGAAGTTATTGTTTTGACCAAGATACGTTTCAATAACTTGAGAGTGCAATATATACTATTGAGTGGTATTTGAAAACAACAGCTTTTCTATACTGTTAATGTTTGATTCCCCCCTCCCACTTTTATGATTTTCTCTCTTTACCTCATCAATATTGATATTTTACTGAGCTGAGCGACATAAGTGAAATACTGACATGCACTTGCCTAACTCTGAGTTAAGTATGAATCTGTTCCAATGTAAGTGCTTATTCAGACAGGAAGAAATATAATTTAATCATGTGTGAGCTGAAGAAAGATATACTACAAAACCCCACCGCCATTCAAGTCAGGTTGGTACACTGCCCTATGAAATATGCACTGACAGACGACAGTAAAAGCAAAATCTGACCTTATCTCAGAAGGAAACTGGTGTGAGTAGGAAACAAAATCATCTATATTCATACACTTCTTTTTTAAATACCAAGCCTGGACAGCACAAAAATGAACAAGTGGGAAGACCTTTCTTATATTCCGTGTAAGAGAAGGTGTAGTGTTTTGGTAGTTAATTTGAAAGAGTTTGCAGATTAGTATCTAAAATCTATACTATCTTCTGAAAAGGATCAATAGAGTGCCTATTCCATTGGCCAATCACAAATTCAAATGAATAAAAAAAAATGCTTTGAATGTGATGTGTTCTATCTGGCAGCAGTACGTACTGGAATAGCAGCAAGAGACTTCCCATCTTATATCCTAGAAGCTTTTCACACACCTCCACTCATTAATAAGCTTCCTTAATATCTGGATAGCAACCTGTGCAGTTCAGGGCTTTACCAAGAGCACAGGTCAGGGGTTTACCACAAGCAGTACAGTATAGTGCAGTGCATGCTCTCCAAATGGATTATGGAAAAGAACAACTGTCTGGAATGTAAAGGCTTTTTCAAAACAATAATTTAAAATTGTTGTTGATGAGTTGTATTGAATGAGATGCCTAACATAGTCCATAGATAGAAACCATATCCATAAAATAAAAGCCTAACGAGAATTCACCATTGCCCCTAGCATCTAGGCTGCTTTTCAGATCGTTGCAGTTGTCCTACTTCAAGTTTTGCAGGAAAGGGATTGCCGTACCATTGTTTATTTTTGCATTATTAACATTGTTTAAAAATGTTTTGCTTTTACTCTTTAAAAAAAACAGCTAGACTCTTTCCTGGTGTGGAGGAGATTCACAAAAATAGAGTAGCTCCTATTAATTCTACTGCCGCATGGTTGCACAAGTGCCCTGCTCACCGGGCTCTGGTCTCAAGCGGGTGTGCGCAATTGCCACCAGCATTAGCGTGAGTTATGTGCACACAGCAAGGGGAAAAGGGGAACCCCTCTGCACAGGCGCTGCACTCCTCTGGAGAGTGAAGATGGTATAAAACCGTTTCTGCTTGTGGAAAGAGAACATATGCAAGTGCACTCTCACAGCACTGCCAGACTACCATGACAACTGAAGTTACGTACAAATTGTGTGTGTTATTACCATAAAAGTTCATATTCCAGAGTCCAAGACTGGGTTAGAAATCTCCTTATGCAGGTAGTTACCCACCCTGTGGTGTGCGGTGTCATTCGTTACCCCTGCCTGGTTTAAAAATCACAGGGGCAACCACAAAAATAGGAATATCTGGATTTGGAGAGCCCTTTCAGCAACTACAGCAGATGATCATTTTGTTATCATTTTATGAGGTGCCTTCTTGATCATCAAGTAGGCTAGAAGTTAGAAGAGAGTTTCTGAGCAAGTTTGTTTGTGGTCGTTGCCAGTCTGTCTCATTTCTGTGGGTTTGGGGTTTTTTTGTTCCCTTTGCCAGTTTTCATATTGATATGTTTCTGTAGATAAAGCTAACAGTAGTTGGGCAACAACTCCAAGTTGGATGTGATATATAACAACATTTGGGCTTTAGATGCTTGAAAATCTAGATACTTTCCCTATAAAAACAAACCAACCCATAAATAATTGCTAATACACTTTTTAAACCAAAAATAAAGTCAGCTGTGCAGTTCAATGGCATCTTCCCAAAGCAGCTATGGTAAGGGCTGGTCTCCCACACATTGCACAAGTGTCTCTTTGCTCCTGGCTTCTCTTTTGGAGGCAGCTACCTAGTTTCCTCCAAATCAAAACCCTGGACCTGGGTTTTGAGGAGGATTTATTTTAGGGACTGTTCCCAAAAGCCAGTCCAGACAAGGATGCATTGGCTTTGGCTCTCTGCAGACCTCCAACACCATTCCCAGCAGGTTTTCAATCCTTACATCTTCCCACTCTTTTTCTCTATGTCCTTGAGTGTGCAACGCATATTATCTGCATCATGCATAAAAACATCCCTCTAAAGTAACAGGTAATCTGTGTCTCGCAATATTTCAGATGCTTAAACAGACATACAAAATAATTGTTGGGTTTGAGCCATATGCGCAGAAATGCTATGTGCTGGGAGCAATATAGGCATGAACTTACTCCATGAGTATATACAGAGGAGCAGCACACTCTACATCTCATACCCCCACCTATACACAAAGTGCTGCGCTGTAAGGCATCTCCTACCACCACATGGACATGGCCAAAGCTGTTGGAGCACTAAAACCAAAAAACCTTCTCTCACTTTCAGTTTGCCTTGTTGAAGAGACATGCGGGTGAATCTATCGCTTGTTAAGAAGCAGACTAACAATGCTAGCTAAAAAAAAAAGTGCAAAGAGGTGCTGCACGGTTTGGCCTTTCTTTCCCACCTTCCAAACCAAAAAACCTTCTCTCACTTTCAGTTTGCCTTGTTGAAGAGACATGCGGGTGAATCTATCGCTTGTTAAGAAGCAGACTAACAATGCTAGCTAAAAAAAAAAAGTGCAAAGAGGTGCTGCACGGTTTGGCCCTTCTTTCCCTTCACCTTCCAGCACCAGCTTCCTTCCTTGATTCACCAGCTTCCTTGCTTCATCCTACTAGTCCAACAGCTGCCCCTTTACACCAATCAGTACCATACATAGTCACTGGTTAGGGAGGACAAGAGTACAGCTGAGAATAGCTCAGTTCATGTCCACAGCTATTTTGAGGCAAGGCTTCCAGAAGTGAAAAGCCATACTTTACTCTCCGGTCAATAGATTCATTACAGGTTTCCCACACACACTTCGAGACAGACTTTTTCAGACTGTTTCAAATTTTAGAAATAATCACAGTGCCTTGATTAAAATCAGCACACCGCCACCTTTTGCTGTGGATTGCAGCTATTTAGCTGTCTAAACACAAACTAAAAGTCAGCTATTTCTGGCCTTCTAGCTTAAGATATCAGGGGCAAAGAAACAGAAACCTGAAAGTCTGTGAATAAGTGGTGACAGAAGCTGTTCTGAAGAGACACAGATTCACAATAAGTGGATGAATAAACCTTAGCATGAATAGCAGCCCAAGCACAGGAGAACCAAAGTCAGCATCAATGCCGACTTCCAGGAGGACTACTGCCTGCTTTTCAACCCTATAACCACCGACCTAATGCTCTCTCCGCATTGGCATCAATCCACGGCACGGATCAATCACATCTAACTCAAACGGCCCCCAGTAGAGTCAAAAAACAAGTAATAGATCATGGTTCTTTTCATTGCACGGGCATGGCATCTGCACTACGATCCTGCTTTGTTCAGGAAAATGCCTCGCCTGGATGATGTAGACCAGAGTTTCCAGGCACAAAGCAGTGACTTGATTTGTAGTTGTGTTGTTAACAGGATTTCAGCAGTGAAGATGGGCTATAAAAGATAGCACAGAGAAGTTCATGTTTCCTTAGGCTGTTATGACATTTATTTATTATCTTTTATCCCATCCCCCCAAACAAGTGCAAGTAGGAACACAATTTAAATAATCAAGTTTTGATTAAACATTTTTTCAATTAGTTTGATTACTGAAGCACATTTCAAGAATAATTAAATGTGGGGAAGCAAATTTGCTAAATAGGAGTAATGTGTCAGATAGGAAGAATTTATTTACAACTAATTTAGGGTCAGATTGCAACTCTTAATGACAATGGCGAGCAGAAACATTGACATTGCAGTACCTTGACTGCAACACTATTTCTTCTATGAGTATGTATTCCATGTACTTCACATGTGAGAAGCTCACAAAGTGGCCTTGGCAGGGTGCAGGTGGGAGATAATGAAGTTTTTGCATGAGGTAAGGAATCTGCAACTAAATCTTAAAAAAAAAAAGGCAAGAACTGAATATCCTCTAGCCTTTCTGAACTTTAAAGGATGCCACCAGTGAAGGCTACTGCCAAATTCTCTTTTTTCCCCTTCCTGAGCCTTGACAAGCAAGTGGTTTACAGAAACCCCTATCCATTACTTAGGTTGGAGTTAGCAATTTCAGCAAATGTATTACAAATAAATATTCATCTCATATACCAAAAATGTTTGCACTTCCATGAAGCAATACCACATAGATGGTTAAATTAGAAAATGCCCAAGTGACATTGCATTAGGATAAATAGTCTGCAGAGAGATTGTCAAGGGGGTCTTCAGATGGATTTTTTTTTTTTAATGGCTTCTACTGAATACTCTGTGGCTTAGAGAGATATTTTCACTTTCTAATTTATGAATGCTAAAGATGAGTCATGTCTAGCAGAGATGATTTAGTAGTATGCAGAGGAGGGATAAATTCCACCAAGACAGACAGAAATCAAACCAACTTTCCTTTGAGTTTTAATGAGGGTTACAAGAATCACAGCCAGACCTTTCTAGGATCCAGCTAATGCAGAAGGCTGCTCAAGTCTACAGTTTGAGGTACTTATTTTCTGCATAAACACTTCAAAGCAAAGCTCATTAAAGTTAGTGGAAAAAGTCTCCTTGAACAGACTGGGTTTGAAACAAACCTAAATAGTGCAACTCTTTCAAAAGGCTCCTCTCTGAAGGGTTTCGTTCATTTGGAGGCTCAAAACAGTAACAAGGAGATTCAGATGTATTTACAAATAAGAAATACACATAACAGTTTGGGACAGAAAACGAGACGTTACTGTGGCTCTTGGAGTTTTCCTTTACTACTTGATACAAGAAAAGCAATGAAACATTTGACTGAAATATTTTTTCTTCCTTGCCAGACCAAAGCTAGATGTTCAATCAGTGTTATGTTACTATCATCATCGATGTTATTCTCTTTGTGGTTTGACAAAGAACATAAAAAAATCAGTTATTCACTAAACCTTAATTAGGACAAAACTCCTAAAAGTCATACCATCAGCAGTCCCATGTCAGTGGTGGAAATAAAGCAGCAAAACCACCAAAATCAGTAGAAATAAGCAAGGGAAGAGGGAAAAAAAAACTCATCTAAAACTTCAATCAAAAATGTAAAAAAAAGTTTTACAAAATTGCTTTTGTGCCTAATCTAATTTTGATAGTAAAATAAAACTTTTCACAAGACTAAGATTCTTACCACTATGCTGCTAGAGCACATACGCCTATTAATTGTAGTTAGATCTTAAAACAGGAAAGTACATTACTACTCAGGAAAGTACATTGCTACTCAAAACATATCTTCAAAGCCAGGAATTTAATGCCAAAGAGCATCAGACAAGAATACCATGTCCTTAATCTGAATATAACGCTACCCAGCTACATAAGTGCGATAGAAAATTCTCTGGCTCTGGCCAGCTTTGTAGCAACCCAATCCCTTGTGAAAAAATATTTAGATTTTCTGCAGGTGTACAGCATTCCACTGCCTCAACAGAAGCAGCAAAGTCAACTTCAGACTTTTCAAAATTTATTTACTTTTCAAACCATTTCGAACAGCATCATTTCCTTTTCTCTCTTCCTAAGCCTTGCCAATTCTTTACAACCTTTCTGCAGTGCTTTGAGATTCTTTCAAAGATTTTTTTTAAATGTTTGCTTCATTGGGTTATATAACTATAAAAAAAAATCTATGGCTTTTCAAGGAGTTCAACATTTCAGTCATTTCCAGCATTTTTTTTCAATTCTACTTCTCTTTATTTACTTAATTGTCCTTTAGAATAACTTTATCCATTCCCAGAATATATTTGTAAAATCCCCCTTCCTCTTGGTTCACTTCACCGGTGTTCTGCTATATTCTTTGTCTTTTCTTTAAAATATCTTCCCATCAAATGTTACCCAACTGTACATGCACTTCTGTCTTCGATATACCCAATAGAGAACAACAAGTTAACTGCCATTAAAAATCAACCTGCATTAAGTTACCTTCTTTCTTTTGAAAGAGAGCTTTGGTACGAAAGCTGTGACGTGCCAGTCAGAGCAACATATTTTCTAAGGCACACTCACGGTCACATCATCTGCGAGCATTAGCGAACACAGAGCATGAGGTGGAGCAGGCAATTGGGATGAACAGAGCAAATCGCTTGCTTGCTTTGCTTCAAAAAGTAAACCATGAAAGTCTATAATTAAAAAACATTCATAGTATACAGTTCCCAAACCGAAACACTTTCAGCAGCAACGAGCAGGTTTTTCATAAGAAAAGTTAGGGAACCCTGTTGGAGTTCAAATTTAAGGAGGATTTTCCACATCCAAGTGTCAGGCTCAAAACTAAGTGGGTTCAGTCCATGTTCTCTGACCGTTGCCCTTCATTCAGTCTCCTGAGAAATGTTCTGACATATTTAAAGCATGCTTTTACAAATTGTTCCATATATCACATCTTCAACATCCACAAGGTCTTCCAGTATCTGTTTTCTAGTTTGTCTCCTTTACTCCCCTGCTTCACAGACGATAAAGAACAGTCATAAACGTTTAACAGCCAAGATAAGCTAATAAATACAGCCCTAAATATTATCACCCCTACAAACAAGAGCGAGAGAGTAATTTCTCCTAAAAAATATATCTTTAAACCAGAGAGCTTTTTATTAAGCCAGCAAGTGACAGCACAAAAGGCACCTCAAACATTAAAGCAAAAATAAGTGCATCGGGCTTTGAGAAGAACCAGCAAGACCCACTTGCTCAGTTGAGCAGTCAGTTAATTGGATTTACTTGCCAGTCTGGTGCATGCTTTTCTCATTATCTGTTCACCTTGAAAAGCAAATGGATAACCCGTAATACTGCCATCCTCTTTCCTGCAGCAGCCTTCCTATTTTCTGCTCAGCTCTAGCCCCATTTCAGGTCTGCAGCCACCAACCGCTTCTGAGAGACAGTGTCAAGTTAACACTGAAACCAAAGTAGTTGTAGACCTTGCTGTGTATGCAAGGACAAAAATTTATTGCGAAGTATGACTCAATCTTTGGTCACATTCATACAGTGGAAAAACTTGCAGAAAGTGAAGCCTAATACGAGACCCTCACCATCTCAAGACATCCCCATCTCTCTCCTGGTCATGGCTGAACACAGTGAATTGAGATTTTTTTTTGGAGCCTCTACCAAGGTGGTCAGATATCCCTAGAGAGGTGGATAAATTGAAGATCTCTGCCAGGGATCAGATTGGTACTTCTATCCAGCGTCTTAATTCATGGGATACTTCTTTTTTTAAATTGAAGATCTCTGCCAGGGATCAGATTGTTACTTCTATCCAGTGTCTTAATTCACAGGATGCTGCTTTTTTTTTTATTCTTCATTCCTTTTCCTCCTTGTTACTCATATGAACTTTGCTGGGCTAACTCTTCCTTTCCCCTTCTTCTCACAGGGTGTTTTAATTCAGTCTCCCACCGTCTCCTTTCCATAGTTCCACAATAAAGAACTTGCACAGGCCATTCCTCAATTTAGTTTTTATATATAGGTAAATCTCTTTACTCTGGAGTTATATCTACATCATCCCATAGTATCTAGAGACACATGCATACCCTGCAAAAAATGTTTTTTGTCCACAAACCCAACAAAATAAGGCATATTTGCAACTGGCAGCTCAAGCCATTTTTAAAGTTAAAAAAAGAAACGTAGCAGAAAAAGGGAAAAGTCAAACACTTTTTTAAACTCTTCTTCCTACTTCAGTCAAACATCCCTAAGAAGCTTTAACCTGAGATGAAACGTGGCATATGAATTTCAGGAAGATTAGCTTCTTTTGCAGGAATTTGGTTGTCGAGAGGGAAATCAGACTTGTGATTGAAAGGTAACTTTGAACTCTACTCAGCAGAAGCTACAGACAGTCCATAATAAGGTACATTATTATTATTCGAACTTTGAACAAGGCGTGATCACACGTTGCAGAGATAGGCAAATTCTTTGTAAGTGTCATGGGACTCTTATAATTTTGAATGCCACAAATGCATTTACATTTTTAAACTCTCACCGTAACTAAAGGGTTATTGTTCATTTCCAGTCTGTTAGATTTAGATTCTGCATGTCCCGCATGTGCCATACTTCGAACACTCTGTTCTTCTTTCCTGCTCTCACTCATCACAAAAACAGATGAAAATCACATGTTATTGCTTCAGAATATTAAAAGTAAATGCATAGAGGGGTTAATTTATACCTGCCACAAGAGATTTGGAAGTGTTGTTATGAAACATCTTGAGCGTTAATAATATTTTTCCTTTTATTTGCTTTGTTTCTCTGAGCATAGCTGTAGAAAGAATAAAAAATAACCTTGGGTATTGTACGAAATATGCTGCAATCCAAAAGTAATTCATAATGCAGTTCTATTAAGGGCCCTGTGAATAGAGCATCTCAGCATATTTCAGGAGCAGGAAAAAGAAAGCAAGCAACCTCCCCACCACAAAACTGTCAATACTTGTTGAGCCATAATTAGCAGGCCACTGCCTATAGGGACAGGCACGTCTGTCTCCAACACGGCAAGAGGGATACGTTCATTCTACCAAGTCTTGTTATTAACCAGCTACGTCAGAATTTGTCTTAATGGTCACAAACGTACCAAATCAAATGAAAAAGAGAGAGTGGAGCCTTATTCTTCTTTATACAGGGGCCCATTAAGCTGCCAGGACAATGTAAAAACCGTTTTACTGCATTAAGCGAATGTTACAGCGAAGCACAAAGAGAGCGGCCAGACACTCATCCCTGTGGAGAGGGCCACAGGGTTGCCATCCCGTGGGCATCCCAGCCGGAGCTGCCTGGGCTGGCGGTGCAAACACAGGACAGTCATTAGCTTTTGCCCAAGCAAGAGGGCAGTACCTCTGCTTTATTCAGAAAAATACTTGCATCCCATGCACGTTCAGTATCGTAAACTCTTCTGTTTTCTTCCTGCCACAGCACGTATTAAGGTTTAATACAACCAACATATATTTGTTTTGAAAGATAGCACACTACAAAAGTGCCTATATCTACAGCACAATCACCCCTTCCCCTAAAGATATTTCCTTTTGCAACTAGAAATCCTGTAAGCACTGATAACATAATAGAAATATTATAATACAAACATAAATGTTGAAGTCACTTTTATCTTCCAACTCCAGGTGTATGATTAAATCCTCTCCAACCTTACTCAGGCTTTTGAATCTTTTTTCCCCCTTTGTAAATCATTCTATTTTCCTTCATCCCACATGGCTACCCCAGCTGCAAAGAGCTGGTATAGGAAAATATTATCCCATGGAAACTCAAGCCTTCAGCTGCATATTTAGAAACTAATTAGCTTGAAACTCAGAGCATGAAGAAAATATTTCAAGGATAACACATCTCCTTTCTCTTTCATGACATTTTCCTTTTTTATGAAAGCTGATACTCTACACCAGGCATTTTGGTACTTTACCAGAATTACTTCCCAGCAAGTTCAGTGATGGCAGAAATAGTAATAAATGACCATGTGTCAACAAGAGGGTTATTGGGTAAAAGAGAAAAAGAATCTGTTACCTTCAAGCACACACCATACGATAATTTATTAAAGTGTCAGGAGCAAGCCTTTAAGGTAAAAACAAGCTGACTCAGAATTCTCTGATTATTGAAAATGAATCCTTAATAGAAGTAAATGGACAAGAACCAAATTTCCTTGCTGTGTTCACCATTCAAAATTAATTGGAAAATGGCTGATTTGAGAATATTATATCCTCTAGTGAACTGAAAATGCTGTATTTTTTTTTCCTCTGAAACCAAGAGTGGAGAATTAAATTAACTCTGAGGTTTGTTTGCTCAGACTAGGCCACCAAAATGGATTAATTAATCATCATTTATGAACACTCTATAACATAGAGCAGTCAGCTCTTCATAAAACTGCTAGAATAGCAACATGACAGTAGAACAGTTATAAAAACAAATGATAAATTTCCTGCATCTCCAATCTACATCAACTTTCCTGACGTTTCTGTCATTGCAGTTTAAAAGACCGTATCCTGGTGAAAACTCTTATTCAGTGTTTATAAGAGGGCTTAGTTTAAACGGGATGATTTACAGTTGTTCTAAAACTCTGTGTGCTGTGCAGGGTCCTGGGCAGCAATTTCCACAGGGAATGTCAGTATTGCTTTGAGAGACTTTACCTTCCTCTACCTGGAGACTATGAAGTGCCATGTTAATGATAATAGGCAGAATTCATTCCGTCATTCAAAACATAGTTAGAGTCAGATCTTATTTAAGCACATCTAGAAAGAGAAATGTCAGAGAAAGTCATATATGGACACTTATCCAAACTAATATTAATTTTGACCATTATTTGCCATTAGCAGATATGGGAGCACATTTCTCCCAAAGTTCAGCCAGCTCAGAGAATTATGTTTTAACTCATTGGTTGGAAGGGTAAATAGGCAGAAAAATGACTGAAGACCCAGTTTAAAAAAAAAACACCGTCACTAGGTCAGGCCACTGTTGAACTTACCGAAGTCCTGTTGAAGTGAATAGGGCAGCTTGCAGCTTTGCCTGTGGTATTGAACTGTGATCTATAAAACACTGTGCCTCCTCTATGGGTATTAACACCAACGGGTCCCCAAGCAACACATTATGTACCTGCAGTGCTAAGCAAATCCTTCATTTCTTACGGTTGGTGGACTGACCACCTTAAAGTCTATGTTTACTTCAGGACTAGTTTCATACTGCCTAAGAATATTGTCTTCCCTAGAACCTGCCAAAGCAGCCAGGGACATCTCCAAGCTGTGAGATGACAAAATTTAACCCCAGGTCATTGCAGGTGAGAAATTTCATGGAGCATTCCCCAGTGACCCGCAGTGTGTATGCAGAGAGACTCTAGCCAAGCACACAGCTTGGCTCAAATACAGCCTTCATAAATATTTATTACCGCTGTTATTAGCTGTTTGGCAGCCTGGCCACTGCTGGCTCCCCTGGTTGAATGCTGTCTAGTTGTTTACACAGATTCCCAAGTGCCAGAGTCTTCTCGTGTCTAGGAGTCACAGCCATGCAGGTATGACATGCATAGAGCAAACTCTCTCTTCTCCCCTGGTTGAATGCTGTCTAGTTGTTTACACAGATTCCCAAGTGCCAGAGTCTTCTCGTGTCTAGGAATCACAGCCATGCAGGTACGACATGCATAGAGCAAACTCTCTCAATTATATCTCATCATACCCTCTGCAGTCTACATAAATAAGGTTTAATGTTGCTTAAAACATAAGCATTGTATTTAGATTTCTTCAAAGTAATGAGAGCACTGTTTATTTCCATTAAAGTGAAAGTCAAACAGGAAGAAATTTTCTAACCATTTTCCACTCACGCAAGAGGCCCCATAAGATATTTTGGAAATTCTGGAAAAGTAATTAGTTTTGCTGCAAAGATATTTAATCTGTGCTAAAAAGTGATCCCTCCTGGATTATCTGTAATATCTACATGCTACTAAAACATGTCATTATTTAATTAGATATTAGGCATTTATGAGCAAGCATGCACAAATAAGAGAGCAAAGCTGACTCTTCCCTAGAAATAAGGCCAAGCAGTGGGAAAACTCGCTCCAGCACCTCAAGATCCTTCTTGTAGTGATGGGTCCAAATGATCAGTGCTGTCATTATCCCACTCCCACGCATCCAAAGGCAGAAGTTTTACTTTATCCATGTACACAGAGGAGGCATAATGTATTATTTAGAATTATTTTTGCATTTTTCCATACTGTGATAAATACAAGGCTTGTAAGACAGCGCTACACAGGCACTGCACACAACGCACCACTCAAAGGCACCGCAGAGGACCTTGGACTAACGCTGACCCGTGGTGGTCCTTCGCCCACCAGCTCAGGCCAGCCCTCCTGCTGTGATGGCGGTACCGTCAGAACAGCATTTGCAACAGTAAGAACAGTAAGGGACAGCTACCGTTATTTCAGTGCAGTAATAGAGACAGAGAAAGCTTCACGATTTTCTGTAGATGGAGCCAGAGTGAGATGTAATTTGGTAGCATAAACGGATGCCTAGGAATACTCACATTATTCATTGGCACAAAATAATTGAAGCTGAACCAATTTTTATCTGCAGAGGATTATGACTAAAGATGTTGACAGCCTCAGCCAGTATTTTGTAGTTGCTTGATAGAAGTTAACAAGGAGCATGCAACGTATCCCTTCAAGGAAACAGGTTACTGATAGCTATCTCCTTATACAAACTCCTTTGGTCATCTTTGAAAACTGAAGACCAAAACCATCTGAGACTTCTCAGAGCTGTAGCTTTGATGATACTTATATTACTCTGTCAAGAATGGTAGGTGTACAAATCTGACTTAAGACAATAGTACCCAAAACCATTTTCATCTGGTTCATTTGTATAATTTGAAGTTGGGTTTATTCTTGAGTCTGAACTAAATAGAATTTTTTTTTGCAGAAGCTTATAGTCTTTCAATGAAAAAAAACAGATGGCAACAAATCAAATTCCTATATCATGAATTTCATTTAAAAATGAAAATATCTTTTTATACCAGGAAGATTGAATTGCCCTAGACTTCTGCAAAGACTTTGTGGGGCCCACAGATGTAACTGGTAGTACTGCATTTGTGCAGAATTCATTAAGCTTTGGCCACAATCAGATATACTGCCGATCACTTATACAAGTGTGACAAATGAACAGACATAAAAAAATCCATTTATTTTTTCCACCCTAATGCATCTGTGCACTGATTGCATAAAGTCATCAACAGCAGCAGTTATTTTTTCACAGGCTCTGAAAGCATGCCCTAAGAGTAAAAAAAAACCAACCACACACACTTTTTTAATTGCAGACTTGAAAAAAAAAAAAATATATATATATGTAAGTAATGGAGTGAAACCTCCTAACTGGCTTTCTTAATCTAGGATCCCACGCGTCAGAGGTATCAAAGATGTATATAACACAGGAAACACTTGCTGTGTTGGAATGTGGTCATGATTTACCCTTTATTTTAGAAGTGAGAATTGGGTAGATATTAGGAAATAAAAATAAAAAACAAGCATAGGAACATCCTCATAGGGAAAGGAACAACACACAGGATTTTTCTGTCAATAATAAAGAATTCATTTAATCATACCAACTAAATAATGGAAAAGTAGAAAGCATTCCTGGGTAAAGGAGAAACAATTTTGCTCTTTGAATAGAGGATGTTAAAACCAGATGGATACACCACAGCATTTGTGCAGCTGTCCCAAAGCCACGTACACCACTGATCGACAGCTGCTTACCCTCCCATCGCTGGGACCACTTCGGGTGGAACACAGATACTGGAATGAAAACCCCATTCAACATTGTTGTTTCCTCTTCCATCAAAGACAAAAATGCTTCTTTCCAAACACTGCCTTTGTTGCTTTCTTTAGAGATACCATGTTTGGAAAATATTTGATTATCCTGTCAAGAAAGCTAAAATATAAAAAAATGTGCAGAGTGGAAATAGAGTAAAAGTAAAAAAAAGCGATTTTCAGGCATATAAATGATTTTGCTTCAGTAGCAGAAGGGTCATGAATATGAATAGTGCTGAATTCTAGAGAAACAATTTGTCATTATTAAAATTAGTGCTTTGTCAACACAAAAAACTCACTCGCGGCTTCCTTTTAGTGCTGCTGCACAAACAGCTGCATTAAGGGCCCGAGTGCTCTGGGATCCATTATCAGTGAATGGGGCTCTGGCTCATAAGGTACAAGAAAAGTCTGTAATCCATAATAGGAGGCTGTCGGGACCTGAAATATATTAAACACTTGAAACTGAAAGAGGTATTTCTGTGGTCAGCCTAGCATAGAGCTACTTGGTATTAGTAAATGGACACTTGACAGTTTTGCGTTTCTCAGCCGTGACATCCCATTTACACATTCAGAAATACAACATGCTGCCATCTAGATCCAATTATGAGAGTTTGCTCTTGGAGCAACTGTACAGCATTTTCTGAGCACAATGGAAAAAGGCAGAATAGCAAAATTCATTTTTCTGGGAAACACACAGGCAAGAGAGGAGCAGAGAAGAGCAGTAAATATGCTACCACATTTCTACAAGAACAGGATGCCTGCACCGTGTTATTTCCCAACACAGCTTTGTTTTGCACCAGGTTGAGCTATGTCCCTGGTTCATTTTGCATGCACTAATTCCTCCCTTCTTGCAAATTTTATTTAAGAGGTGCAGAAGCAAGGAAAATAGTTGTCAAAGACAGGGAACAACAAGTTTCTCTTAGAGAAGCAGGATTCACACGCGATGCCCGTCTCTGCTCCTGGGCTTTCCAGCAACGGGGCAGGGCCAAAGGACGAGCAGGAGGAAAGGACCTAAAAGGGAACATTCATCCTATTTAATTATTGAATGGCTGAGAGGATGCGGTGGAGCACATTTATACATAAGTTTTGTAATTTATTTTTTCATTGCAAGTGCTAGATCAATGGATAGGCATAGTTTGAAATATTAACATGAAGGTATCAGCCAATATTTGATTCCCGATATTGGGTAGCCATCCTTGAGACTGGTCAGGTACTCCAGTGGGGTTGACTGGCTTACACTTCAGCTGGATGCTGGAGCACTAACAGTCTTTCTTCCAAGAATTTCTGTTCTAGCATGTAGACATATGTTATTCTCAAGGAGAAAACAGCAGCTTTGTGCTAATTTCATGACTGTTTTAATTCACTAGGAGAGATGGCAAGGACATTGGTGGCTACGGAGCACAGGCTCCTGGGGGACGGAAAGAGCAGCCGTATTTAATATCAGCTCCTGTACAAAGCAACACAACTGCAGATTTCGCTCAGGCTGGAGGGGTTCACACCAGCTGAGGGTAGGACTTGCCCTCAGTCATCCTAAGGCACAGCTTTGAAGTGAAACATCAAAACACTCCTGCACTCAAAGCTGCATGTATAACATAAACTAAATCCTGCAGTAAACAAATGCACACGCACAAAGGATAGAGTTTTAAAAGCAAAGATGTCCTGGTTTTAGAAGTCACTTTACCCTTTGACCTTCAGGACATTTGCATTCCCAGTGATCACATACAGTAAAGAATTCAAACCTCTGAACGCATAGCTAAGTGGCTAATGAGATCTTCATAGCTACCTGGCTACTGCTAGCATGATGTGGGTCACCCAGCCAGTCTGACAATCCCGCTAGAGTTCAACATTTTGTGAACTTCTCTTTAAAGCTGTGTCCACAGTGCAGAATCTACAGTGGTTTGCAGTTCTCTGGGATGGTCCTCCCAAAAGAGACGAATAGGATTTCCAGTCTTAGTGTAGACTGCCATCCTAGTGCCCTCCAGAGACAGGCAGGTAACCTTCACCAAAACCAAGTGCTTTTAGTTAAGCCTGTACAGAGTCAGGCACTTACAGGAGGAAATAAACCTCGATATTCTACATTAATAGTACATAGGGCTGCGCGTCTGGAGACAGTGCACTAACTCTGAGTACAGAACAGAGTTTCGGGGCACTTCAGGTAGATTTAGCATGGTTTATATTCCAATAATTTTGAAACAAGCCCTTCATTCTTCTCTACTAGCTAATCTAGATTTCATTTTATGTGTATAGCACAAGCACGCATGTACAAACGTTACATACTGCATCACAGATGCAGGACATAGCTTCTGTTGGAGTCTATCAGGTGGAGGAGGTGTAAAATACCCTTTCTTTCCCCCTGACCACCCAGCCTAATGGAAATAATATGATTTATCAACCAGAATGGCATATTAACTGTACAGGTGGTCTGAGAAATTTAGAACCACTGTTCTCCTCCCATCACTTTCTTTTGAACAGAGAAATTGCAGACCATTGTGGACATCTCTGAAATATTAATTCAGAGCACGCAACAGAAACCAGAAGAAAAAAACCCCATTACAATAGTAAAATCAGAATTTCCACACTCTGCGGGCACAGCTCTCCATTCATTCCCATTTAACATGGATATAAATGGAATACTCCTGGAAGTGCTGCCTGGGTTACCCTCGTGAAGGTAGATCAGCCCAGCAGCAGGCTTCCCCGTGGGAGATTGATTCTTTGTAAATCACACCATCCCTCTGTGCCTCAGTTTTGTCACCAGCAAAATGTAAATCTCAGAATTCTCTTTTGTGTCCAAGTCTTTGAAAGCCATAGTTAAAAAATCTGCAGATGTTTCTTACAATAAATTGAGGGGTTAAAAAAATAATTAAAAATAGTGTTTCTGTAACAAAAGGGCCCTGGTTGCAGAAAGGGGAAAGTGATTTTGATAAAAACATATTACGGGGTATGAACAGGAGGCCGCGACTGAGATCTGGATCAGAGGGTGGATGGCAGAAAGAGAGAAGAAAGCAAAAAGAAAGTTTTCCTACCTACACCTTCAGCATTCCTTCCCCTTCACGCCTCTCAAAATATGAGTGATCACAGTGACGGGACAGAGGGAGAGAGAAATTGCCAAAGCTAATAAGATACTGCACCAGTACAAACTACAGCATCATTTGAACACTGCAGTCCTGCAAAGCGTCTGTGTTCTGGCACCAACGGGGAACACGACCAGTGCCAAAGTAACACACAACCGACCTCGTTTCCCATAGCGTGTTGGCTATAGATTGTACAGTGACAGCAAGGGATTTTACTTGGTGCCTCTCTGTACATTTGTGTGACAGACATCGCTTATGCTAGTTTAACCTTAAGAGTAATGCAATGCAGCCAGAGCCTTTTCCCCAGCCTCAGGAATTTGAAACAATTTATTGCTTTTGTACCGCACCGTTGCGCAGAGCGGCACCCTACCTCCCTCCTAAAAGCATTATCCCTGCCTTGATGTAGTGCTGCTTGCTGGTTAATGTCAGTCTGCGTGCAATAGCTTACTTTTGGTCACACAAAGTATGAAAACAAGGCTCTTTCTCTTTTATTCACCAATTTTGCTCGGAGCACTGCAGGAGGGGACAGTCCTTGGTTTTCGGTGTCCTCACTCTCGTGGCTGGTTCTGGAGGCCAAAACAGGACAAAGCGGTGCGGCACCACTGTGTATCCCAGCACCAGCCTCAAGGCACCCAGCAGCATTTTGCTAGCTCAGCACATTTCTAGATTATCACATTTTCTATGGATTGAGGCATCAGCATGAAAATAAACTTTTGTGTCCATCCATGCTGTAAACATCAACAGTTAATACTCATCTCCTTTTGTCTCAGCTGATTTGGAGACAGATGGCAAAGAATTAGATATGGTTTTATCCCACGTATAATGCATCATATTTGGGGTTTTTTTCACTTCAAAAAAAGATCAATGGAGCAAAAGTCAAGAGAGATGTCCGAGATATTTTGACTCCATAAAGGGTGATCAATTGGATCTTTTGAATTGGACTGCAGCCTAATGAAACTCTTAAAATAAGCTGATACTCATCTCCTATAAGTATCACTTTACGTTAAAAAAACTCATTCAAATTCAAGTGTAAAAAAAAGCAAAAAAAGCAAGTAGATTTACTTGCATACTTTACTTGCTGCAATAATATTAAATGTCATTCACAGACCCTTTAGCACTTATCAAAAACCACTTCAGAGACGAGATGATATCCTCTATCAACATTTCCTCAAAGTGTTTTCCTTTTCATCGTTTAAAACAGTTTGCAGGAAGCACTTGTCACATTTTGAGGAGTTGAACTCTAAACTAGAAAGGATATGTTTGTGTTGGGGGGGGTGGCCCACCGGGGGAAGGGAGGGGAGAAGGTCAGTAGACTGGAAATCCAAAGAAGATTCGTTACCTCGCTTCTAAGTTTCTGGGGTACTACATATGGACATGCACAGAGTTTGCTTAAGTCAAACACTTTCAGTCATAAAATACATAGGCACTGGAATCCACACAGTCAAGCCAACAGAAAAAAGATCTTGCACAGTTGCCAATCTTTGCTCAACAGAGGCTCAGAACAGAAGTGAAGAATAAATTATCTTTTGTGGAATAAAGTGGGCACGGTACAAACACATTGCAGATGGGCCATAAGGGACACTTTCTCCTAAGTGCCATCCATCTTCACCTTATAGAAGTACTAAAAGCCTTATCAATAATTTAGCAAACTAATGGACATGTTTTTAAACATTGTGGGCTGATGCTTAAAGAAGCACCACATTGGCAGAGCCAGATGGTGAAAGTGGAAAGCTTCTGCCTTTTTATTCTGTGGTTATTTTGAACGCCAGGACAGCATGGTGAGCTATGGACACAGTATTTTTGTCAGGAGCACTTCCTTCTGCTAGAGCTCAAGCCTGGGACTGCAAAGCAGCAAGGCACTGAAGGGCAAACTTCATCTTCAGGTGGTAGCAGCGGTTTGTTTTGGAAAGCTCTTCACCAAGGCATGTGGATCAGCGATAACAATCCCTGAGACACAGCTAGGCGTTTTACAGCCTTTTTAGGCATGAAGGTCCCCAGTCTGGAGACTCTGCACTTCCCACCAGTTTAGCTGCTGGGTACCCTGGTTGCCACCCAGCTGAGACACACATTTCCAGGGCTCTAACTCAAGGACCAAGGTGCCAGGATAGCCCACCTGGTCTCCCAGCCACAGCCTACTCCTGGTAAGGACAGCATACAACTTGACACCTCCAGCATATCTAACGTACAATTCAGGCTTCAAAGGACTGCAGCCTAAACGTTGTCCCCCATGTCTGGATCGTGCAAGGCATCACTCAAACTACATCCAGCTTCCTTCAAGACACAGGGAATGAAGGAAAGAAAAAAAAAAACACAACCCACAAACATAAAACCAAAAATCTCACTGACCTGAGCAGGCACTCCGGATGCTGGAGAGCCAGCTCTCCTGCTGCAGCTCTCAGGGGAGGAAGGCCCACACACCACCTCCTCTCCTGCTCTCTGCACATCACTTTGTAAGCTCACACCCAGTCCCCAGCTGGGCTGTCAGTTCCCATTCCTAATCATCCAAAAAGAGACTCACCTGGACATAGACATCTCCCTGCGAAGCAAGCAATTTACCTGTGAATCAGGTGTCCTCACTGCTGATGACTACTCTTTTCAGAGTCAGGTGCTTCAGACCCCAACATGTGCCTGGCCTGTGCCCCCAGCCCTGCCTGCAGACCTGCCTCCTCGCTGGGTAAGGCAGGTGGCACCAGGGGCTGAGCAGACCGCCTATTGCTCATGCCAGCCTTCAGGCACCAAGCCCTCCCGAGGCTGTACAAACCGGTGCCTTAACCAAAATCAGGCACAGAAAGGCTAGGAGATGGGTGCTGAGCCTATATCCCTTTTTTGAACCCAGCCCAACCTCAAGGTGAATGGCTTGCTGTCTGTGGTCTTCACAAAGCCCATCCTTTATTTTCCTTTTCCAGAAATTTCCTGCATTACGGCAGGACAACAAACTGTTAAAATTCCCACCACTATATTCTGGAGTTCGCTGTAACCAACATTATACTTCTAATTTTTTACTTCGCGTCAAGACCTCCTGGAAGCATGATATCATTATTAAGAAGCGCACTGCCTGACATGCTGTTCTGTTTAATTGCCGTGGTCGTGTTAGTTAATTTGTACTTTTTGTGATCTGCTGCATATTATTGATTGTCAACTTCAGAGATGGTGCTGAAAAAGAAGAAAAATATACACTGTTCAGTTATCACTATGACGTTATTTCTTGATAACAGTGTAATTAAATTCCACTGTCATTGTGCATCCTATCTTAGGCCGATGTACAGAGTAAAACAGTCAAGTAACAACACTCAGTTTGAGAGCATCTTCATAAAACTAAATAATGACAACCTACAGATAAACCAAGACTTTGCAGCCACAAAACTTGAGTTTAATCACATCATGTAAAGAAAATACTGGGAAACATAGTCTTTACATTATTCTTACAAATTCTCTTTATGAGATCTATAAAGCAGTGGCCATGTAAAGAAGAACCATAGTAAAGCTGATAAAAAGGCAGAAGTTGTATTGGCTTTAAGGAGAAAACGATGACAGTGATATTTAGCTGAGATATCAGCATTCACAAAGGCTTGAAAGTTTTACATTTCAGAACTTACTCACCTACTTACAGCCATGCCATTTAAAACTAACCAACACTGCATTAGGAGGAGACAGTTTATTAGTCAGATTTTCAAGTTAATTCCATAAAAAGCAGCCCCGAAATTAAGCTTTGCCTGCACACCCGAGGAGCAGAGAGCTGGCTGCCTCGGGGGTGCTGGGGACGCCCGACCGAGGGGTCACGCAGGCCAGTGCCTCCCAGATGCTGCACAGGGCTGAGGAATGGCGAAGTAAACGGGAGGCATGCAAGAAATACTTTTTATGTTGTTTGTAAAAAAGAAGTCAAAACAGAAGAATAAAAAAATACATCTCTGAAAGGATCTCCTGAATGCCAGCCCGTGGGGAGCCCGTGAGCAATACCTCCCTTCAGATAAGGGATCCTAAAGAAATGGCACATACGTGACAAGTGTGGAGATTTGACCCTTGCAGAGAGACTAGGACGTGTGACTAGTTTAACATTTTCATTGTCTTCTTTGGGTTTTGGGTGGGGTGGAGAGGGTTTGGCAAAGCTCCCGGGAGCCCCCATGCCTGCCTTTCCAGCCAGATGCTGCCATCTCCTGATATCCTGCAACTGAAAGGTTTCTCTTGCCTCCCAGATCAGCATCTTCATGACCCATTTGTCTAATTACGGGAACGACCGCCTGGGCTTATACACCTTTGCGAACCTAGCCAACTTTGTTAAGAGCTCGACTAACCTGAGACTGCAGACGCTGCCTCCAGTTCAGCTGGCTCAGAAGTACTTTGAGCTCTTCCCAGAGCAGACAGACCCTCTTTGGCAGGTAACGTCGCATCCTCTTCCTCCTCCAGTTGCAATGTGCTTGTTGAAATAAGAATCTTTTCCTGTTAAAATAAAAAAAAAAAAACACCCACCAATAAAAATAATCCCACTTCACATTCAGATATGTTATTTCTCCCTGCATGCCTTCTTAGATTATTTAGCTTTTCTTGAGAGACCACTGCTGTTGACTAGAAATGGATTAGCTTCCACTCACCCCAAATCAGGCATAGTAAAAGCACCTAACTGCCATTTATGAGAGAGAAAGCTTCCCTTCCCATCCCTCCTGTCCGTAGCTTTGCTGATGCATCACGTTGGGTTAACTAATCGTGTTGCACTATCGGTGTGCCCGCGGGCAGCCAGTAGCGAGAGCTATCTCAAGGCAAACGATGCGGATTTATTGCACCCCTTCACGGGGGATCACTAATGTTCGATCACTGCAGCTATAAGGAGGATTTCCCACCACCTGAACCCCCTTCAATGAAACTGCGAGGAAAAAGGAGGGCAGGAGGGGTCAGCGCAGCGAATGCAGAATGGGCAGCGATTTTAAGTATGGAAAAGGGTTTCTGCACAGGCTATTTTCTGTCTCTGTTTCAAATGCACAATAGTACTGCTTGTAATCTCAACACTGTAATTTCCTAATCATTGTCACACATATCCGGCTCTTCTCTTCTTCAGAATGTGATGTGCCACGCTGTGCTTTTAGCTATGCGGGCTTAAATCCAGAGTGACACCGTGGAGATCTGTGCAGTTATTTCGGGCTTGCACTGGCAAAAAGGAGCAGAAAATTTCCCTATTATTTTTGGCCCAGATGCAAAAGAAGTATAGATCTATAATATTTCCACTGAGTTTCGCAAAGCTGCAGCAATTCACATCAGTTAATGATTTTCTCCATTATATTTTGTTAACTTTATTCACTAGCAAACTGTATCTTTTATTACCAGCCAATACTACGCAAAAGCAGTATCTATATGATAACTGCTTTAAAGAGCAGTCAATTCTAACCTTTTCTGTGGGGTCTTTTGTTCACACGTTTTTATCTTGCATTCATAGGTAGTAGAAAGATAAGGAGATGAATAATATCCCACATTTCTATTTTGTCCTTCCTTTTGGGTTCTTGTGTAAATTAAAATTTGCACTAAGTCCTATGCATCTGAAACCATTTTGTCACCTAAGAAAGTAATGCCTTGAAGCTATTCAAGCAGAGGTTTCCATTTTAACCTCAAATGAAAACTTGATTAAATCAATGTTTTAATCTTTTTTTTTCCTTCTTTTTCTTTTCTTGTTTTCTAATGACTGAACTTAATCCTCAGTCATGCAAAACCATTGTATACACATTGCAGTTTAGTCAAAGGGACCACATACGTGCCTATCTACGTGCCTGTGGACTCTGAGTTGATGAAATGAGCCTGACTAAGAGAGAGAAGGAAATGCAGTAGTCTCCAGGGTGTGGATTTTGACACCAGTCCTTCTAGGATTTGCACAACTGTGTAGCATTACTGACTTCATTGGGACCCCTGGAAGGATTCATCCTCAAGGATACCCAGGAATTTGGTCCCCGTGAACCTGAATGTTTCCATGGATCCATACCAGAGTGCTCGATATCTGTCCAGAGCAAACTCTTAGGAGGAAATGTGGGATTTTACTACTTAGTGTAAGGCTCTGGCATTAGTACAGAACATGCAGATCCTGCTAAGCCTCATGTGCATGCAAACATTTTGGATACCCCCAACGTGATGTACAGAACCGCCTTTTCTTCTTCAGAATCCGTGTGACGATAAACGGCACAGGGATATCTGGTCCAGAGACAAAACCTGTGACCACCTACCAAAATTTCTTGTGATAGGACCCCAGAAAACAGGTAAGAAGTAATGAATTTGTAACCGAAGCTAGCCCCCCCAGTTTTGTGTCTGTGTATTTGTGTCCTGTGAGCCGAAGCTAACTCGCTGCTATAGAGATGGTGCACTCCCGATCCCTACGGGATTCAGACAGTAACTCCTTCACTGCCAACAGCAAGGGACAACCGTTTGTATCGTAAAATTGCGTTCGCTCACCATACAAAAAAAACATGCTGTCAGGCTGCTCTATGCTAAGATTGTTATTAAGTTCTTCGACAAATTCTTTCAACATCTTTTGAGCTAGCCCCCCCAGTTTTGTGTCTGTGTATTTGTGTCCTGTGAGCCGAAGCTAACTCGCTGCTATAGAGATGGTGCACTCCCAATCCCTACGGGATTCAGACAGTAACTCCTTCACTGCCAACAGCAAGGGACAACCGTTTGTATCGTAAAATTGCGTTTGTTCACCATACAAAAAAACGTGCTGTCAGGCTGCTCTATGTTAAGATTGTTATTAAGTTCTTTGACAAATTCTTTCAAAATCTTTTGAGACCCTAACTGGCAATAAATGTATTTACCACCTTGCAGGCCTCTGAGGGTCTCAGGGCGTAACTCGAATCAAGCCACATGTTCCCACTCCCAAGACAGCTATTTGCTGCTGGGGACGCGTTACAGAAACTGGATGCTGAGGCAGCTAAATAAATGATTAATCTAAGATCATATAGAAATTCTGCAACAGTGACAGAGTCAGCAGGTCTTGATTCATAGTCCAACGATAGCTTGCATAGCACGAGATCATTGAAGAGCAAGTTTCAAGACACATTCTCCAAAATTTCGTTTACCACCATGCATCATTTCCAGTTGTTTTTGTCAAACAAATAACAAAAACATATTGTTAGTGGGATTTTAAAGCATACTTATTATATACAGGTTTGTTGGCATTGAATTAGACAATATATTCTTCGATAGCAGACCCCCAGGAAAAATACTCAGAGGACAAAAGTGCAGTTTTGGGAGCAATCAAAAGCACAATTAGTGCTTGTGAAAAGTTTTGTGCAACATAACTAGTTTGAAAACAAACCTGTTCCGGCCAAATTCCCTCCCTGGTTAAACACACAGTCAAGCAAGCAATGTCATCACCAGCAATATCGTGCTTGCACCAGAGAGCAGAATTCGGAGTTTGGAAATGGGAAAAGTGCCATGAGCAGAGAATTCTGCATGTATCCCCCCCTCCCCTGAAAGCCCCCTGTGCTTTCATAGGCCTTTCATCAACAGGCAACTTTTCTAAGAAAGGTAATCTAATTTTCCTGTATATCTCAGCATGCATTGATTTAAAGTACTTTCTTGAATGAATAAAGTCAAAGGGTTTTTTTTTTTTTCTGTTTCCTAATGGCATCTCTTTTTGTTGTCGTAGGAACAACAGCACTTTATTTATTTCTTCTGATGCATCCTTCCATTATCAGTAATCTCCCTAGTCCAAAAACTTTTGAAGAAGTTCAGTTCTTCAATGGAAACAACTATCACAAGGGAATTGACTGGTAAGAAGAATAACAAAAAAGAAGTGTTCATTATTAATACATGGTAAATCACAATGGAACCATTACAGAAGCATGTATGACATCACCAAAATTACTGCATTAATTTGTTATGCTTGGCATTATCACACAGAAAGAGAAACTTATTTATAATGACTGGACATTTAATCAACTCCTTAGTTTTGTTTCGATATTACAGTAACAATTTTCTGATTTTTTTCATGAATGAATACAACGGCCAGCTCAGTTATAACGTCTGTCTTCGTGCTGAATAGCATCTCTGTCTTTTCATAACTTTATCTGTACTGAATTATACTCTTTTTCTTCAAAAGCAGCTTTTCATGAAGTAAGATTTGATTTGTCTCTTCATGAGAAAAAAAAAAACCACTGTAAAGCATTTCAGCTGGTATTCCTGTCACAATTTCAAATATTGCTTTTACTATTTTTGCTTAAGAAAAGCATTTTTGTAAGGCTTTCATTTCCACAGGGAACAGCAGCTCTCATCCTTGTGTGAAAACTGAAATATAAGACAAACATCACACTACACAGAAACAGAGTAATCTCAAGCGGTTTTCCTTGCCCGCGTACAGCACGGAGAGCGTGAGGAGCAAACGAGGCTGCCGGATAAAATCAGGCTGTCCCCGCAACTACGAGACCAGCTTCTCGGTTCAGCTTTGTGTATATTTTTCCATACTGCATTAAAGAAAGAGATCACCCATGGCTATCATAGAGTTCATGGTGTAATGCGCTTGGAGGAGAAGGAGCGGTGATGGGGGGAGTCTCTGCTCTGCAGCCCTTGCAGTACATGCAGAGGGAGAGGATGGCCTCTCGGAGACCTCTTCTGCCATGCTTCACCAAAATGGGCCTGCCAGTTCAAAAGTCGGTAGGGTCCTGTGTGCAGGGTGAGGCCCCGCATACTCCATTTCCATAGAAAGGACACAAAAACCAGTTAGTCCCACCAAAACTGGAAGTTCCCAGAGTGCTCGGCAAAACTAAAGGGACCAAAAAATGCCACTTTTTGCTTCATTTGAATTCTTCACCCTTTCAATTGAGCCTTCTGTTTTATTTTCTTTTACTTCCAATCAATTTTAAGTGGAAAAGACCATTCAAAGCCAAAATTCAAATCTTGCACTCTGAAAATGTCTAAAAGATAAGATTTGTTGGTTCCAAAATGAAATATTTCAACAATGTTAAAATTAAATGGTTGACATTTTGAAGATTTTTCCATTTTTTTTTCTGCAGCTAAAATTGAACTCACTCCAAACTGGTGAAAGATATCCCTTTGACATTGAACTTATTAGCAAAAGTCCCATCCATCAAAGGAAAAACCTAATTACCTGACTTCATGGAGGCTTTAGCTATTACCAGCACCATGTAGAAGCCAAGATATGTTCCCCCTATTCCCATTCTGGAGTGAGCTGAGAAATTCAATTTTGCTTCTTGAGAATGTCTGAAAATTCACCTTTTCACCTACCATGAAATGGGAAGCACAGAGATATGACCCTTTTGCGATACTCCTAATTCTAACAAGTTTCTTCACCTCCCAGGTACATGGATTTCTTCCCCACTCCTTCCAACATCACCACCGACCTCCTCTTTGAGAAAAGTGCCAACTATTTCCATTCCGAGGAAGCCCCTAAGCGAGCTGCTTCCCTCATCCCCAAGGCCAAGATCATCACCATCCTCATTGACCCATCCGATCGGGCGTATTCCTGGTACCAGGTACGGACTTTGCCTTTGAGAAACAAACAGTGAAATCAATGGCAGGGGATGATGGCCAACGTCAGTGGGAATTTGTGTCCTTGAGCAAGAATGGGATTTATTGCAAAGCATTTGCACTGTGTAGAAGCGGAAGGATGCTGAATGCCAGCTTTTGCAGTTGGCACCTGTGACACCAGTGTCATTAATGATGAAACTTCTCAGCACAGAGCTGCCACCAGCTGTAAACAAACAGTTTAATCTCAATTACAGCTGACACTGCGTAGAGGAAAAGCAGTGCTCCTCGCCCAGGGAGATACATGGGGGAAAACGAGCATGGCCTAGCTAGAAGATCAGAGCTCTTGATTATGAGAATCTGGTAGCTCATCTCATCCTCCAGCGTGTAAGCTGAGCAATATGCAGTGGTGTACAAATGTATGCAGTGTCTTCTGAAGTTTCCAAGGAGTTAAAAAGAGCTGTTTCTGGAGAGTTGGGGGTTTTTTCTCTCCTTGGAAACAAAAGAAAGCCTGTTGTTTTTCCAAGGAAACTCTAGGATGCTCTTTCTTGCCTTTTACCAAGCCCACACCTTTCCATAACAAAGTCTGCACTATTTTAAAAAAACTGTTTTTAAAGCAACATTTAAGCATGTATGTAAAATATGATGTAGTCATACGGATAAAGGAAATACTAAAAGCAGTGTTAAAACAGACATAAACTAATAAAGTTGCAATAAGCATAAAATACACCATTCTGATACTGTTGTTATGAGTTCTTCAAGGAATAAAACATGGCTCAGGGCTAAAGTTTGCACCCTTTTTAATATCTCATTTGCACCTTTACAACTGCCGATGCGAGATGCAAAGCAGTGAAAAATATTGTGCCTATTTTGGCAGAATTTGGCTCCTCAGCTCCCCTCCTGCCTGTCCCTGGAGGGCCCCTGACTCAATGGTGGCCCCATCCTGCTTCCTTGCCCCCCCGGTTCCTGCCCTGCAGAAGTGGCACTGGCAGGGAGGCGAGGGGCGGCTGCGGGCTGCAGCCAGGGTGGCCATGCCGGCACAGCCCTCCCCACAGCTCCCGGGGGGCTTACAGTTTAGTCTTCAGCATCCTTGTGATACGTGTTTAAATATCCCCCGTTAGCATCAGCGATCCCACGAGGACCCCGCTGCCCTGAAATTCAATTTTTATGAAGTCATTACATCCAGCCATTGGGCGCCCTCGGAGATAAGGACTCTCCAGAAGAGATGCCTGACACCCGGATGGTATGCTGTCCATATCGAAAGATGGTTAACTCATTACCCTGCTTCACAGGTAATTTCCAACATGCTATTTCACCAAGTTAATCTACCCTCGGAAAGTCCCAAAATGAGTATGGCCTCATCATTAGAGGGGAGAGGGTACTTCCCACTAGAACTCTTAGCTGTTGGGAAATGCAGATTAGACAAGATCAGGATATTTGGCAGAACTGTGTTGATTTTTCTGTCTTCTGATGGAAAAGATGCACCAGGAAAATGCTATGAACTGTGGCCACATAGGCTTGATGGGGGACTTTGGGGTTTCCTTCCAGGATCAGCCAAAGTTGCCAAGACTTCTGGGTCCCAAGAAACAAGCAGCTGCAGCATGAGACATTGTGGGAAGGTTTGACAAATTCATTTAGAAAATGCCAGGGCTTTTTCTAAAAAGAAATTTCATTCTGCTTCCCACTCACTCCCTTTCATAGAAAATTTCACATTTCTTTAATCCTGATATGGAATTAGCCTTTCTCAGTGTTAGAGCCGAAATTCCTTCTTTTGCCCCATCTTTCTTCAGACATTTTATTGAATTGCCTTTTAAAAACTTTCCCATGAAAAATTTACATAAACACATAGATCTAAAGAATATTCCCAATACGAAAAAAAATTGTTTACAGATATACACCTAAAGCAAACATTTTAGTACCACAAAATACATGCATGGGCACTCTTTATCCCCGTACGTGGTCCGTAGCTCAGTTCATATGTCTACCTACTGTAAGAAAAAGTTGTAAAAGGTTATTTAATGAGCAAGCAAATGAACAAGTATCTCCAGAGATTGCTCTATGTGGGACAGAATTTTGCTGAAAGGAGGTAGATGTGAGCGTTGCCTATTTAGTCAGGGACCTGGAAAAACAAAAAGAAATAGAAGCTCTGTCTTTTTGCAATCCTCACTTTTTTTTTTTTTTTGATACAGTCTCAGCTGTGCTACAAAGAGGAGAAGCAGGTCAATCCCATTTCCAGGAGAAAGTCTCAGTTAGCCATTTACTTTCTGCTTTCATCGCCGGCTTGTCTACTCTTTCACAAACGGGGAAGGAGTGCTGCCTACAGCAGCTGAGCTTGCAGCAAGGGCCGTCCCCAGGCAGCGATGCCCCAGGAGCAGACAGGGCACCTCTCCTCATCAGCCATCACATCCCAACTTATTCCTCCAAAGGAGACGGGGCTATCCCAGCAAATTCAGAGCACGCAAAGGGTGCCGAACATCCCGTGCCCTGTTACCTGTGCTCCATCTCTCCCCTCACCCGGGGCTGCTGCCCGCTCTCATGACGATTTCTCTCCTCCTGCTGTAATGAAGAGCAAGTGCAGCTCTCTTATTAAACATTCAGGGCACATTGACATATTTCTTGTAAAACTGGTAACCACTCATGTTTCATAGTTGTAGTGATTAATTTTACAAGATACACAACAAAATGCACTTATTCTTAATAAGGTGCACGCAGAGAGTGCATTCGCGGTGCTTACTAATGGGCACTCAGTAATGTGCATTCACTCGGCCTGTGCACTCAAAAGCTTAATAATTCATAATAAGCCTTTACAATAAATATAAAACACATCTGCCCAGAATAGTTATTAGTAATGCTGCTTGGTACTCCAGTGGACTTTTGATATATTGTCTTAACATTGGCTTGTGGAGGTCAATGTACCTTTACATCACATCAATCTTTAATTAAAAACAAAACAGAAAAAAAACCTCTTTGCTAACAATTTTGCAAGCCTATGTGGTTGATAGAGTGGTGGCAAGTTCCAAGTAAATTGCGACAATATCACTTTCGAACATGTAATTGTATAATTTCTGAATATTTGATTCTAAGATATATGTGCACTTTTTGTTCTTTTTCTTATTCCATGCCAGATTTTCTACAGACAAACTGTAAACCTCAACAATATTGTTACATTCCTTCCTTATCTCTTTTTCTCAGAATTCTCCTGGACTTGGGTTTGGCTTGTGGGATTTAACTCTTGCCTTTGAACAATGTGCACACACAGAGTTATAAGGTGCCCACCTATAAAAATTCAACATAATAAAGTAAAAAGTACATCTAAAAAGAAGTTCATCCATATGATTGTTATTAGCACTGTGCAAAGTCACATGCTAATTTAAATCCATGTTGTCACAGAAGGGAAATAATGTCATTCTTTCGTTAACCTTAGTCCTGTTTCTAAACAGCTAGCATATTTACCCCTACAGTTGCTTATTATTGATGGACAGCAGCTAAGAAGTGACCCAGCTACTGTGATGGACGAAGTGCAGAAGTTTCTTGGAGTCTCTCCTCATTATAATTACTCTGAAGCTCTAACGTGAGTCTGTTCCTTTATTATCTGCCCTATGGGATCACGGTGTACATCCCCTCCTACCAAGGTCACTTGATCATTAATCACAAACAAACAAAAAACACATTACGAAAATGATAATTTTGCAAAGCTTGGGGTTTTCGTAAAGTCCTGCTGTACACCCATCCAGTTTTCCCTTACCTTGCATACATGTAATACATTACAGAATTTAATTCCATGATTGCATACATTTCCACGTGCAAACTCTATTTTGCACAACATACAGGACAAATGGCTGCCCAGTGTTTTGTGTTAGACGCAGAACAAAGGCCCAGATTCATGTAAAAAATGTCTGCTAAGTTTGCGTGTTCAATCGGGGATGCCCAGGATGGTTTTCTCAGGGTACGTAGTTTTACTTTCATCACTGCACTGTTTAAAGTGTACGTTCAGGAGATGTGAGTTGTGCGTGTAAGAGCTCAGCACACATTTGCCCCGCAGACTGTTGAACCTTATGACAGCCTCCAGAAGCTGAAGACCACTTAATGTTAGGTGTGAAAAGTTTGGCTTAAACGTTTTTATCACATTCATACGGGAGTCTAATGACAGAGATTGGGTTAGAAGCACTCAGTATAGTAAGATTCATCTGGTCGCATGGTTTCTTTGTTGACTTTTAATGTGGACCAAATAGATCATTGCCTAATCCCGTTTTCATACATGGTTGAGCCAATTCTGCTGACCTTTAACCAGGTAGTAGCCAGACACATGGGACAGAAGAATTCAGTTTGTACACTTTAAGTTTGGTAAAATTATAAGCTACTAACAGTAGATCCCTAAGCTGGAATTGCTGGGCTCAAGTGCAGCACCTGGAGCACGGGGAGAAGCTCGTGTTTGCCTGCGAAGCACAAAACCCTCGGACTGAGCAGCCTGACCGTTCATGGCCCGGGATGTCGGTGCCAGAACTGCAGGTGCTCTGCAGGAGCCCAAGTCAAGGTCCCCTGAACTTAGGGAAAGCCCTTTGATTGACTTCCCACAGCCTTTGGTTCAGATCTAGCAAAGGCAGCTGTGATCAGCCCGGATGACATCTCTCACCCTCGCTCCCCGGAGGGTGAGGCTTCCCCCATGAACGGGGATTAACGGCCCGTGTGGCACTCTCGCTTTGACATTTCTGAGTTCCCTGCAAGAAGGTAGAGTCTCTGCAGGGGCAGGAGTGGGTTGAATTTCTCTCTCCCCTCTTCATCTGGCAAAAAATTGTGAGAAGCTTTTGCATTGAGCTTCTCCGTATGAGGAGCATCCCCTCATTACAGCTCGAAGCGGTGGGCTGGGAGAGCCGTGGGACATCCGTGGGCTGAGAAGCCTGGCGCTGCGGTGGAGGTTTTCCCAAGTCAGTGTGCAAGCAGAGAGCACGAGCCTGCATGTGGGGTGGGAAGTAGGCTTCCCTACAGGCTGGTACCGGGAAAACTGTGGGAAAACGAGACCGCAGACTGTCCACCGACCCCACACTGCCTCCTCTCTGCCTACGATTATTGTTTAAAGTTTCCTCCGCTGGGAGGGTCATGGTTGTTTGCATAATAGATATAAAGTGAGAGCTGAGTGCTTGTTGTTCTTTGAGTCTTAAGAATGTTGCTCTGCCAAAATCTTCTTCTAGAGGAAAAATTTTGGATTTCAGAATGTAATTTTTTAAGTCATTGGTTTCAGAAGCGGATGAAACAGAGGAGGAGTTTGAATACACAGCTGAACTACTGATGTTTGAACAACTGCTGCCGCACATCTGCAGCGCCTTCTGCTAGGTTTTTAAAAATACCCACCCACATACATCTATCTTCCTCTCTGTAACTAAATTAAAGTCAGCGGAGTCACACACCAGGAAAAAATTTGGCCTCTCGTATTTGTTTGGACAGGAAAAATGGATTGTAAACAGATCTATAAAATTATGCAGTCACTGTTTAGAGGCATCAAGAATGCAAATGTGCTGTGGAAGCACACCCTTCTGTACGGATTTAGGATGGAAGAGAAAAATGCATTAAACCACGTAGTTGCTTTATGGTAGGACTGTCAACGTAAAAAAAATTGCATAGAATCGCTCCTAGTCATTACTGCCTAATAACTGTATACCATACATTTTTAAAGTTGTCACAAAGCAGCCTAAGGACTCAGTTCTGCAAACACTAGTGAGCAACAAGCTTATCACCCTGACTAATTACGTGAACATCCTATAGGAGAGTAAAATCAACCCAGGCAGAAGGAAGGTGCTAATCAGAGCCATGGCAAGGGAGCAGAGGGGAGACAGAGGCAGGGCTCAGGCATCTGGGGAGAAGGGCACTTCACGCCACAGCTGAGACGGGCAACTAGGTCGTTGCTTCTTACACAGAGCACCTAGATTCAGACTAGCAATAAAAAAAACATTTTTTAGGACGAGGGTGGTGAAGCACTGGCACAGGTTGCCCAGAGAGGTGGTAGATGTCCCATCCCTGGAAACATTCAAGGTCAGGTTGGACGGGGCTCTGAGCAACCTGATCAAGTTGAAGATGTCCCTGCTCACTGGAGGGGGGTTGGACTGCGTGATCCTTCCAGCCCAAACCATTCCGTGATTCTATGACCAGTACTTTTTATTAGAGCAGTGAAAACAAAGGGGGAAAATCAACTAATGTTGCAAGGCTTTTACACATAATGCCATCAATAGGAAGACATTGGGATCCCTGCACAAAGTGCTGGGAGAGCAAAACTAGTCAGTGGTCTTCATGAAGTTCCCACTACGGCACTGAAGAGATGTTTCCCACTGCCGCCCCACCCACTCCTTTTCACAGGGAGTGATCAAGGGCTTAAATTTTTAAGTATCTGAACTTAATGACCAGAAACTTAGGACACGTGGGACCAATGTTACAAAAGACCTTTCCTTTTAACACAGGATGGCCCTACCGAAGCTCCACTGACTCCTAGAAAGATGTATTTCATGCCCAGCATCCTCAGGGGACTCACGGTCTGGGGTAGCATGGGCCAGAGGTTCCCTTCTTCCTTTGTTTTTCTCAGCAGGCAGGAAAGCAGGGAGGCAGGACAGAGCTTGGCTTTGGCAAAGGGCAGCCAAAATGCCACTTCCTCCGGCCCGGCTCATCAGACCATGCTCTGCCCACAGCGGTGGCTTCACATCCAGCCTCACAGGGCAGATTGCCCTCGTTTTCCCTTGTGTGAACACCAGGAGGAAAAGGAAAAGACAGGATTAGGGGAGCTTAAGTAAATGTTTTCTCTTAGAGTGTTGCCACATTTTGTCAGAGAATAAGAGAAAGACCCCGATGGTGGGAGTGCTTAGCCCAGCCCTTGCAGGCACCCTCCCCACCTCCAGCATCTGGTACTGAGTTCCCCCGAGGTGGGGTGGGTGTACGGGTGTCCAGGTTCCTCCCTCCATCTCCCACAGGCTTACTCTGCCAGGGAAGAGAAGATAACGGGGTCTGGAGGAAAGGTTTCTATACTGACTGCTTAAAAAAGCTCACTTGTAACTTTAGCCTTAAGGCTATCCCTATTTTTAAAGAAATACTTCCATCGTGCCCAATTACGTCTTCAGGAGTCCTGAGAGTTTTATAATACCTGAACGCAATGGGTTGAATTCAGCCGGAGCTGTCTTACCCTCTTTTCCCCTACCCAAATTTGCACATTCTCTTAATAGTGTTCAATATGCTCCTTCTGGGGCAGAAATTTTGTTTGGGGCATAGTTTTGCAGTTTTCCTTTTACCCAGCACACTACATTGCTGCTTCTCTTGGGAAATTAGTGCAAGCCAGCTAAAGTACTTCACCATGCAATAAGCAGATGGAAAAGGCCAAAGTAGAATTGAATCTATCATTGATATATCCATTTAATCAACAATTTATTTATTTTTAATTGATACAGCTACTGAGACAGTTTAGGAAAAAATGGTCAGGCCTGCAATAATAGGCTGGGCAAGAAAAAAAAAAAAAGTGAAGAAGGTTCACCCTTCTTCAGAAATTAGTTCACTTATGTACAGCAGCAAATTGCAAGTGCACCCATATACAGATAGACCCAGGGCAAAAAGGATGTCTGTAACTAATTAACTCCATGTTCCAGCCGATTATACTTCATCCTTTTCAAACATCTGCTGAACAGCAGAATTACGAACCTTTTCAATGTTTAATGCATGCTGCCAGTCCCATAGCAATAAATTCAAAACTTAACGCTGCGTGTTGTTCTTTCCTTAGTGAGCACGTGTTTTAAAGCCTTAATCTATATCTTTGAATTTTAGACATCAAAATCAAATTGCATATTTCAGATAAGACTGCTAAGACAATGTTTATGCTATAATGCCATCTTTGGAATGAAAATGATATTTAGATCGAATGATATGGAACAACGGTTAAATTATCAACAACCAAGCAGCGGTTCTTTCAGTAGACCTGGACACTGCTGATTTCGCTCAAAAACCAACATAAAACATGTCACTATTATATTTCTCATCATTTCGTAGTCATGCAACAATCACACACTTTTCTGCACAAATAGATTTAAGGGATTGAACCTACGCCTGTTGAAGTCAGCAAATAGATCCGCTTGCCCTTTTTAATCCCTCTCACCTTGACAGCGCTGACCTATCACGGCACCAGCTCCAACTGGCCACGTGGAGAGCTTTCCTTGAGCACAGCTGATAATGTCCTTGAGAACATAGCGCGTCTAATTCCAGGCAAAGAGCTCATCAGTAATTTTTTCAACAAATCATTCTTTGTTCAAGTATCATTTGATCAAAACATTAGCATCCCACAGGAATACATGGAGCAGTTTGACATGAATAACATCTCTGACCAAAACCAGACAATACAATACGAGCCACAGTGTGGAGTGGGGCCGTGTAAGATCCTTGAGACTGAGGCTCAGGACCTTGACTGGCATCCTATAGATCAACGCTTAAAACTTGTACCCTATGTGCTGGACAAGTAGAATAAAAATTAGCTAGTGTAGGTAAAGCACAATGCGAAGAACTTCCTGCCTTGAGCCATTCCCAAGGCAAAGTTGTAGAAAAACTAAATCCCCAGGGTTTTCACAAGAGAGGAAAGCTGTGTCCCACTCTGTCCTCAGTACCTCAGTCATCTGGAGAGATGTGTGCAGCAATAATTGTTGGCTAACACTGATGTCTTAGTAGCTGGGAGATTCTTCTGTAGTGAGGTCTTTCAAAAAATATAATCCTCTATAGGTTTGACCCTCAGAAAGGCTTTTGGTGCCAGTTACTGGAAGGAGGGAAAACAAAGTGCCTGGGAAAAAGCAAAGGTCGAAAATACCCACCAATGGACCAAGAGGTAAGGGCTTTCCAGAGATTTAAGGTAACATTTTTTAATATTGACCTGGGTGTGGCTCCTAAAATAAACACACTGATTCCTTTTTTTTTTTTGACCCCATTGGCTTGGTATTTTTTAAAAATCAGAAACTTAATGAGCTTTGAATGGCAGGAGGTTAATTGCCCCTCTTAAGAGCCCCTCTCTGGGAGCAGTGCACACCTCCCAGGCAGGAGCGCCTGCCGAAATCTGCCGTCGGGTGGGTATCCTTCTTTAACTGTTGTTGTGTGTTTTTTTTTCACCCTTCTCAGTCTCGAGCGTTTCTGTCAAGCTACTACAGAGACCACAACGTGGAGTTGTCCAAGCTGCTGCACAGGCTGGGGCAGCCCCTGCCCTCCTGGCTGAGACAGGAGCTGCAGAAGGTCAGGTAGCACGCAAGGGCGGGGGACCCAAATAAGGACGATTTCCTTCACCGTCAAACCCCTTGCTTCTCCGACTCACTTGTGATCGTCAGTAGAGGACCTCATGAATAATGCTCTTTCTATTATAAAAAAAGAAACCACAAAAGAATAAAAAAAAAAAACCCGACAACTGTTTATATGCACGCGCTGACAGTTATTAGCATCGACCCCTTTTGTCAGCTTCCAGGAAACAATACAGAGCTACGTGGCATTACTCTTTATCCAGAGCGGGATCCGTGCATAGCCTAGTTCCTCTGTCCACCGGGAAGTACCAGAAACTGTGTGCAGGACGGCTTGACTTCAGTGTACATGACAAATTGCAGTCTGTCAGGACACGAGCAAAGGATGGGAACATCTCTCGCTGGACTGTGAGGTTGGTCACACGATGGGGTTTCTCCGTGTTTGTTTTCACTGTTTTTTTCCCCAACCTTGCAAGTTTTCCTATCATTTCATAGGGGGATGTTCACGACTTTGCAGTCGGGATCCCTAATGGTTACAACATATGTAGTGCTAATGCACCATCATTGCTTTCTCTACAGAAAGATGTGGGCTAAATTCTCTCCTAACCTGCTTCCCTGGGATTCCTGTAATAACCGATGACAGCTTGTACCCTTTCTTCTGTTGGTTTGTTTTTTTTTTTTCCCCTTCCCAACAAGATATATCCTGATTTACTGGAGTCGTGTGGGTTGTTGAGGTGCAAGGCAGCGAGGTGGCCCTCCTCCCAGACCTCAGTGAAATCCAGCGCCTGTCTTTTGGACGTGGCTACTTCGCCACCCTGATAAGGTCTTTCATCACATCTGTCGGGTGCCTACAGCAGCTGTGACAGAGCTCTGAGATGTGAAATCATATCAAATATTTTGTCATAATGCCATAGGATTCCTTAAAACACTATCAAAACCTCCTAAAAATCTAAGCAGGCCATGCAAGCAGTGTACTGACAGTAACCTAATATCAACAATTGTGTTTCTATCTGGAAAGCAATGTTTCTGCTCTGAAGCCTTCAAAGTAAGAGATTAGGTTAGTCGTTTAGGGTCTCAGTCTGCAAGCTGTTACAGAAAAAAAACTTTAGTGACCAAAATACAGTCTGTTGAAGAATAAACTCTTTCTATAGACTTTAAAGGAGTTGAAAGGACACGCATATCCACTCTATATCACATATACATATATGATGCATATATTCTTATGCCTGCCTATCTACCTACTGTATATCTAGAGCAGACATACATTTAGTTTTAAACGTCTGCTATTTGTGTCCATAGGTAAATGAAAGGGTGGTTTATCAAAAGCATGATAACATGAACTGTGCTTTCTCCTCACACCTGTGTGGGCAAGGTCGACAAGACTGGGCAGAAACTCGCTGGGACATTTAAGCTGAGGGAACAAATACCATTCAGGCATTTTAGCCTTCTAACACTTTTTCTCAAGAAAACAAGAGCTGGCAAAGCTTTGCTACGTGTTCTTTATGCAGCACAAAACGGAGTAGGTTTTAGTTTTCAAACTTCCCCGTCTGAGTTCCTAGGCAGAAGCCATTTCAGGAGCTGCAGAGGCTTTGTGCTTTCCCCTCCCCGTGGATTTGACCCTTACCTCCTAGCTCAGGAGACAGTGCTGGACGCTGGGGATGCACCATGAATTCAGACTGGTGAGAGCTAGCCTCAGGGAGCACAAATCAGCGCACACCATGGACTGTGGTATTCAAGAGCACTTAAATTAATTTAGGCTTCAAAGCAGTTGATACATGTAGATATCTATCTTAGCATTTCCAAACTCCTAAATCATGAGACTGTCTGCCAAGATCATGACACTATCTTATTTTGGATTGACAAGTCCCGTGCTTCCCAGAGTGATCCTGGTGCCACGTGTCCTGCTCCCAGCTCGGCAGCGGCGGGCATGGCCGGTGAGCATCCTCTGGCACCACCCACCTGCCACAGTCTTTTCTCTCACCTGGCCTCCTCCATTTTCCTCCACCACTGCCCATCTGAACGTGCCTGGCCGCTTCTTCCCTCGGCACCATTCCAGTCTTTTTCTCAGCCCCAGCGCTGCCCTGGTCCAGGTCCCTCACCCACGGGAGGAGCCGGCACTGCCCTCCTCGGTCCCACACACACAGAGCCCACGGGGCTACGCAGGGCAGAGGCTGAGATGCCACCAGCACCAAGTCCCTGCACGGCCCCTTGTGCTCCTGCTCTCCACCTCAGCCCTCGCTCCTTCGGCAGGAGGAGCCGAGCAGGGGTGGGAGATGGACAAGGAAGGGGAATTTTTTTTGCAGGACCACACCATGCCCGGCCCCACCAGTCCCACGCTAGCCCGATGGCACGGGGACCTACACGGACATACAGGAAAGCCCGAAAGACAAGCGTTGCCCATCTTCTGTTTGCTTTTGAACATCGGAATGGGATTCATCTCACATAAGTGAGACATCTACTTTATTTTATAGATGATGAAGGGAAATAGCGCTTCTAGGACACCATTCATCTCATCACAAAGCAGACTTCTTAAATGAGTGAGATTAATCTTGCCTCTTCCTCTCTATTGATTGTAAAAGGACAATAGACAACTCCTTCAGAGGAAGAGCTCAGCTATATAGGTCTAAAATTAGGAGAGCTGAAAAGGAGATGGCATTTTATCTCACAGCTATAGTTGTTGAAGATGAGAGGGAGCTGGGAGGGTCTGAGGGAAGGTTTTGATTTCATTTGGTTTTCCTAAAGTAATTTTTCTGGTGCTTATATTTTGACCACAACGACTCTTCAAAATGAGCTAGGGCAAACTAGATGCCAAGTAAAAGGAAACCTATGAGGGGTTTTTTCAGCTTTTTTTTT
>NW_009595193.1:36986-39742 GCF_000690535.1 Cariama cristata | reverse complement strand
AGGGAAGTCACTTACATACCTTGTTGCAAATTCACAGTCTTTTAACTTTTAGCACTGATAATGCCAAAGATGACAGTTTTGGCTAACTAAGGCTTGGTCAGAGAAGAATACCTAAATCAACCATTTGATAAAATTGTAGCTCTTAAAATGCATTAGAATTGGCTCATCATTAATTAAAAGATGACTTCATAACTTCTTGATTAAAAGGTAAATAAACATGAAATTGGTTTCAGGAGTTTTTCAAGGAAATGAGAAAATACAGTAAAATCTGGAAAATTATTTCTTGTCCTTAGGTTTTCATTTAGAAAAAAAAGAATTAAGTCTTTCTAACTCTCAGCTCTGTAATAGCATCATGTCCTTAAAACACACTGGATATTTTTATAACCTCATTGTTATTTTTTAAGTTTGAATGGGCATCACATTTCTGAGAGATCTCATGTTCCATTGAAAACTGACATTTGAATTGACTTCATTATGTGTCATATAAAGATGAAATAACAGTATTTCAAAGTTTCATTCCTTCCACTTGTAATCGGACTCATCAACACAGAATTTCTCTGGACCACCGTATTATAGACCAGCCTTTGTGAACGAGCTGTAAATGATCTCAATTTCTTTTATGCCTTTCATGTCACTAACCACGTAATTGTTGGGATTCTTAAAGACCAGCAAAACAAATGCAGTAAAAATGAAACATTTGTTCATGGCAAGGGGGCTGTAGCTGGGAAAGATAATGCTGGTCCTTCTTTCCTATTCATGAGCTACAGGATTCATCTCCGCAATACCGCCATGTGGTGCAGGCTATAAATCAGTAGGAGTTTTACATACTGGAGGGCTGCAGCTGCAGTTTGCTCCCATTCCCCTGGAAACAGGGATTCCTGCAGAGGCCTGAAGGAGCCTTGCCGCACTGAGGACCTGACCTACTGCCCATGGAGACAAGTGAGAGTCTTCCTATTAATTCCAGGAGACCCTGGTTGGTCCCCAAGAGCCGGTTTCATAAAGCACAATCCGTGTGCTTCAAGCATCCCGTAGCCCTATCACTGCTGGAAATCCATCACTAGCTTGATTTCTAGTACCGAGTGGTGATTTCTTCCCCTCCACCTCTCTCGGTCGGTGCCCTGCCATGGTTGGAGCCGCAACCTGTCCCCCACCTCCAGCACCCCGCGGGGCTGCACCACTTCCAGTCTCGCCTTGCCACGCAGGTCCCACTCCACGCCAGCCTCCCGCCTCGCTGGCTACCAGACACAGAAAACCCTACGGGCCAGACACAGATCTCAGGGTCGATGGCAGCACATTTGATGATTAACGCAGGACTCTGACCCTCAGAAAACCCAACTTGTATAATCGAGGTTGTCTTTGAGCGAGAAGCAATCAGAACGGAAGCCAAGACTTTCTAAATTATGCATTGACCTCTCAAGGTCTAAAATAATGTTGCCAGATTAACTGCTCATAGATGTTTTCTAATAAAACAAATTTTCTCTCTGATAGGGAATCAGACTGCCGAGTGTCCCCAAAACAAATTAAGATGGCAGAATTACAAATTCTTGGGGGAGGAAAATGTTGCGTAATGAAAGCACTGATGGGTCCAGACTCTCTGATGTGATAATAAGGCAGCGGGGACATGTCCTGAATATAAAGGCAGAAGCTGAATATTTTCTCCTCTTCCTTCCTCCTCCTCCTTTTCCTTCCCATTCGCGTTAAATTTTCAGGCAGTGTAGTGCATCTGAAAAGCACACGACAGGCAGAGCCCGTGAGACAGGGGAACATTATTCACCTCCAGAACGATCAGCTGAGAATAAATTGGGTGCAGGGTGCTCATTTCCCCTAAGCCTGGCCACCTTAAAGTTAGACATCAAGTCCAAACTAGTCATTGAGTTTCCATCAGTAGCAAATTATGTTTATAATGGGTTTAAAATTGATGTTTATAATAGGTGTGTGAGTGTGTGACAGCTGTGTAAAACAGGTACAACATAGGTATATAAATCAGCAGAGACTAAGTGTCTAATTTTATTGTAGTTAAGTAAGATTAAGTTCGCCGCTGCTGTCAGGAGAAGCTCTCTTTGCACATGCAATTCAGCTTTGCCGTTTCAGCCCTGGGATTGCAGTGCCATCTCTCTCTTACCAGTACATACTCTCTTTCTCAAAGAGCTGAAATCTCCTACGATCACCTCGCTATATTTATCCTCATCGACATCAGATCATGAAACTTCGCTTTAACAGTTAGCCTGTCCATCATTATATTAGTTCATACAGCTCAGCATAAATCTGCCAGGAATTGTTGCTTCAGAGACTTCTTTTTAAGTGTATGTTCTTGGGACAGGAATTCCCTGTCAGACAACATTCCTTACATTGTCTTTATTTTCTCTTTTTTCCTTCCAGTTCATCCTTTTAGCGTGACTGCAAAGGTGTGGACCTGTCTATGGATTTGATTCCTCCATCACTATCCTATCTAGAAAAGCTACCAAAACCAAATAAGGATTTGCAAGCGACACAGATTCTGAAGTGTTCAGTACTCCAGTGACTGGATAACTTTTATAAGACTTACTATCGTTTCTGTAGTATTTCAAAACAAAAGACATCCTCTCGATAGAGCGGAGGAAAAACTTCACTGCCTTGCCCAAGCTCTTTTTTTTCCCTTTTTCTTTTCCTGCCTACATGACAACAGCAAATCCAGTTGAAAAAATACTCGGTGTTGAAGAAAAAGGAATCAAAATAAATTTTGATCGTTCAAAGTATTTTTGTTGGGGGGTGGGGGG
>NW_009595193.1:20937-36955 GCF_000690535.1 Cariama cristata | reverse complement strand
CGATGGTTGGGCGGGGGTGTGAAGGGGAGCTGTTGGAGAGGTCAAAGTCTGTATTTGCTGGAATTGTTTTAAATAACTGATGTGCACACACCTTATTATTGGTTCTTCTCACTGCCGCAGAATAAACACTTCTGATGGTGTATTAGAGAGAGCGCTTTTCTTCTTTCTGTAAATCCTCTTTCCCATTTTCTGAGCCAAAGTCTGCTCTTCAATAACCTCTGCCGTATATTTCAAGTCGTGCACTGACTCAGCTTCTCCTGCCTCAGCAACTCCTCGAGGCTTTCACCCCTCCTCGACACAGCGGCCCCGATGCCGTGGGATTTACAGCGCTGGCTGCACCAGAGCTGGGAGAGCCATCGACCTCATCCTCTGCCTCTCTCCTCCTCCTCCTCCTCCCGGACAGGGAACATTAATTCAGGCAAGTCTGACACCTATATGTTTGTTACGCTGCATATAACGTGCATTTATGGGCCTGCCTTTCAAAAGCATTACCCGCCTGCGCTCCGTGAGAGGTGTGGATATTCGGACGGCCCTATGTAAGCTCCTTCTCCAACTACCACACCAGGCTTTTTCTCTGCCCCGTTTGGGGAAATTTTAGAAGGACCTGATTTCAGCTGATGCAAATTGCCTTGAAGGTGGTTCAAACCATGCGTTCAGAATTATGAGATTCTGATTTTTTTCCCCTAAAATGTGATAAAGCTTCTACTTTTTATTATAAGACATTCATTTGTTCTATGTCAGAATAAGGTTAAATCATATCAGAGTCAAGGATTCTTAGTATAAACCTTACCGAATAGCAAATTACGCCTTGCTAGAGCTTTTATCATTAAGCAAATTAGAAATGAGATTACAGACATCTTAATACCAGTTTTGGGGTTTTCTGGATCTGCTTGATGCTTTCAGACAAGGGAGACATGGTAGGTAAAATTTTCAAAATATTTTAGGGCTTTAAGTCTGGTTTTCAAAAAATGACTTGTAGGCCCTTAGAAACTAAAAAGCAATTGGCTTTCTATCATAATTATTTGTTATCAATTGAGTCAGATGGGCACTTTTAAAAGCCCTCACAGACACTCAGCTGTCTGCTGCTTTGGATCCCAAATTCCTTTATACATCTAAATTAAGAGATTGCTGAAAAAAAAAAAATATAGCCAGTTTTTTCCTGTCACTCACAGATTCCTGTCCTTTCTTGGCCATCTCTTGTATTTCCTCTGTATTCCCTGGGTGGCAAAGGAAGCCACGTGGAAATCGTGGCTGAAACCTGCCAATGAACCTGAACGATTTTTGCCCAAAACAGAAATATTTCCAGGCTCTGTCAAGTTTCCTGCCTGACTCGTATTTAGTAAAGGAATAATGGAGTTCTTCCAAAAATTTAGCACTTCTATTAAATTCATTAGGGTTTGTGTTTTCCCTCCTAGCTTCTGGAATCAGCCTATTCCCTCCCAGACCACTGGAAACCTGGAAGCACTAAATGAGCTTCTGAGCTCATCCGTTTGTGAAAAGGGCTTTTTCTAGATGCAGTTTGTGAGAGGAGAAGACCACTTTTTCATGCATGTAAAAATCCAAATTCTAGTTAGAAATTGATTTATAGAATTACAGAAATTAATTCTACATGTAATTTGTACTCATATTTCCATTCATGAAGAATTAAAGACTTCCTAGGGAAACCAGATTTGCATTCCAGTCAGCTGTAGCTGTTGGGTGGGGAGAAAAACATTTAAAATATCTAAATAAACCCACGTCAGCCACTTTGGGTTTACAAAGCTGTTTGTCCTGATACAGCTAACTCTAACCAAACACGGGCTAGCTTTATAGTACTCCTATTTCTTTGGGAATAGGAGCGTGACATGTTAATACACAAATGTGTTTTCATCACAGAAGGTCAACTAGCTTTATGAGCTGGTAGTTAGAATCATCCTGGTTTTTTCCAGAGGTTATTTTCAGTCAGAGGAAGGTCAGCAGTGGGTGGAGTGGGATTCCTTAATCTAACTTGCAATTCCATAAAATGCTATGGGGGTTGAAAAATACGCTTTATAATTTGGGAGATAATTGCATGCCATTCGATTGACTTTGTAGTTGCTGCTTTTCTAACTCTGGTGTATGCTTTGCTGTCTTGCAGAACTTATCTGCAAGACACATTCCCTGTTGGGTAATTTAACTTCCCTTCATAGTATGATCTGAACTACAAGAAAGAGCTGGATATATGAGGGGATGAGTTTTTACAGAATTTACTGTGAGGCAGATACTTATTTATAGAATTTTTCTTTAATATTTTTTTGTTTCACCGTGTTTGCCTTGGCCAGGGAATCATCACAGTATTAATCTGCATGCCCTCCAAAGACACACAATTCCCATTAGCATCAATGACGATTAAATAATCTCATGAAGAAGAGAATAAGCCCACCAAAGGGAAATGTTATTTAATGACATTGTAGTTACAGCACATCTTCTTGCAGAGCTTTGTGTAATCACACCAGGTAAGCAAAGAAAAATTGTTCTGCAACATGAAGCGTTTAAAATTTCATGAGCAATCTGGTTTTAGGAAAAAAAAAATAAAAATCACCTTTCGGGCACCCCATCATGACTAGAGACTGAAGTAACCTGGTGATGTTATACATATGAAATCCCCCATGCACTCAGTAGCTGGAGAGACGTTCAGATCAAGATCCAAAGCCAAACTTGCTATTGCTCACGTTCATTGCTAGGCAGGGAACTCGTGCCTTCCAGCAGCCCGAGGCACATCTAAAATGGCACACCGCAAACTCATGCTTTAAGAGGTCCCACATTTAGTGCCCTGACTACATTTGGCAGTCTGTCTTTGTTATCGAGTGGTTACCCCGTACCATACAGTACCGAGATGTAAAAGCCACGGGAGCGGTTGCTTAACGCTCATGTCTAAATCCATGGACTGAAGGTGGCTCCCCTTCTGTAAGGGGACCTCTGGTCGGCTCCAGGGGGCGGGGAAGGAGAGAAAAAGCCTACAAAGCCTCTGAGAGTTATCACATCTACTGCTGCAGGAGATTTCTATACTGCACCTGGCAATAAAAACCAACATGAACTGAAGCAAGGGCTTTTCATATAGGAAAATAAAAGTGTGTATTGAAAGAGTCTTCACTTATATTTGTTTACTATATGGATATACAGGCCTCATGAATTTTTTTATTTAAGGAGAAAGTTTTCTGTCTTAATATTTGTTTCCTCTCCTCCTACAAGACCTTCTTCCTTGCTATACCGTAGCCTGCTTCCCCTCCATTTCTTCCTACCTACCAGCCCTCCTTGGGGCTACTTCTCACCATCAAGATCCAGTCTTTTACCCATAAGTTTCAACGCCGACTGAATTTCTTGCTGTACTAACTTCTGCTCCCAGCTTTCACAGAGGAAAAAACTCAAATCTCCCAAGTAAGCATCATCTTTCATTTCCTAAACCATACTCGTTTTAATTACTTTTAAATATCCTAGTTAATTAAGACAATGTGTACTAGGAGCTTGCTGAGGTTTTCTTTGATGTTGCTAGCTTTTCTGCATTATTTCCACACTTCTTCCATTGTTCAGATCCCAGCACCAATTCAGGGAAGCTACTCCGTTATAAAGCAAGGCAGAGTTGAATGGCACCATCTGTAAATCTGCCATTATTAAGTTGGGAGCTGCAGTTAAATTATAAATTGTCATCTTAAGTAGGAAGAACATTTTTATGGATCCCAGTTCATCCTCTGCAGACTTCAGCTATTTCCAATAACTGCCACACAGAACATACTAACATTTGTCAGCTGCTTGGAAAAGGAAAGAGTACAGCCTGGAGACTTAATTCCCTTCAATCTTCTTAAAAGATATGATCCGATACCTCAAGATAAAAACACTGCCAGCTTAGGAAGATACAGGGAGGCAATCCGAAGCAGCCAGGACAATCGGAATGGACAGGCACCTTAGTGCAACACTAAAACTCATTTTTCCAAAGGTCAGATGCACAGCCAGGAAGCCACCTCTTTTCTTTCCTTCCACGTTAGAAGATCTCTCTGAAGGAGAAATATTTCAAGGCTTGCCTGGATCACTGTAGGAAGCTACAGTGTAAGTGCTATAACACCAACCATGTTGTCGTGGTCTTTCTAAAAACCTATTTCACAAGAAGCAATTTTTTTTTTTTCCCTGTGACGTGGGACAAGCTGAGATACAAAATTTTGACAGATGTGTTTTATACTGGCGACATCTTGCAACAGTGTTTTTGCTCTGGCATGGAAAACATCTGTATAACGAAGAATTTTTACGGCCACAGGAGTCTGCTCAGCAGCTGAAGGTTTTAGTGAGGATCCTAAATCACCATTTCTGTAGTGCCGCAGACATTTTTTCACAATAGCTCTATATTTTCATAGTCCCCAAGTACTTTTACTTAAGTCTGGGCTCCGTTACGGGAACAGGCTACCCACTAATCAGGCAACGAGGTGAATTATGCAACGAGAGAAAGCTTCCAAAAAAATGACAGGACCACACACTAATAACCAGACGCTAATCACACACTAATAACGACATCCACTCCGGCCCCGTCGGAGAGGTGTGCGAGGCAACCAAGCAGCGATCCCACAGGAAAAAGAGGATCGGGGCTGAACCCACCCTCCCGCTGCAACCGGTGAGAGAAAGCTCAGCATGCTCTTTGAACCCCAAAAGGAGCGTGTCCATGCCCCGGGCCGGCCCAGCGCACCTCCCAAGGCCAGAGCTGCTCTAGCTGGCCCTCTGCTCCAGCATCGCTCGGGATTTTCTCAGGTTGAGTCGATTAATGAGCTTAGAACAGAAGCAGAAATCGGAAAAATGCTCTGAAGATGATTTTGCAAATCAGGAAAAAAGTGCTTATTTTAAAGGGAAATCCTTAAAGAAGATAATTGTGTGTCCTCCTGGAAATATCAGCTGTGTTTATAAAATTTACACAAAGACCTCACCAGCTTTACAGCTCTGACTTGTCTGAAAACTAGAGCTGTTAGAGATTGTCAGAAAACTACATGCTGTGAAATTTGTCACCCTTCTCTCTGCAGTCAGCTGCTGCTCCACCTGCATGTGGACCTGTCCGTGCTATTTTCATGGCAGTCATTACGCTGTTCCTTTGTAAACGAGAAAATAATTGTTGCCCTCCTTCAGAAAGTCCACCCTGGAGAATTAAGCTCTGAGGAGAATGAAGGGAAGCATTTACCAACAGCCCACTCTTTGCTCTCTATTTCCATGTCTTCCATAAGACATCATTTGACAAAATACTGAGTACTAAAGTAGAAATATCCTTTGCAGACTTGTCTTTCCCATGGACCTATTTAATACTGGCCCATTAAACACATTTTTATCTTACTCATTAAACAAGAAGAATTCTGGACACTTAATAGTGACACAATGAAGACATTATAAAATTTGGTAATGTGCGATAAAATTACTTTCATATATGCCCAACCATAAGTACATCCATTTTCTGCGTTTCTTCCAACAATAAGTTTTGCACTCTTGCACCTTCAATTACAAAGCTTAGAGCCAATTTAAAATGACTCGTTTGTCCACAGGTAATTCCATTTCTTTTTGGCAGCCTTTTTCACTTGGCACCTGTTGATTAATCATCTTAATAATTTATTCCTTCATAGCTTTGTTGTTTTTCCAATAAAAGACAAGTTGAGTTCTAGGGCAGAAGCCCATCCTTCTTCTGTGTAATAAAAAGGCAAAGGAAAACACTACAGTTTCATGTGTCTGGGTTACAGCAATCTTTCCCACAACGCTGTCCTGCCTGCAGGACACTGTCCTTCTCGCACCGGAGCGGGAAAGCCAGGAGATGAGGTCTGGACCAGTCACTTCATCTGCCGCATTGCTAATAACCATCACCATGGTTAGAGGTGTGTTAATGGAGACTACAATGCCAGCAAGAAGTTTTTGAAAACCATAATGAATAGGCAATGACTAACACATCCTGAAACAGAAAGCACTTCTCAGAGAGATGATTCTGTCTACGGTAAAGAAAAAGTCTGAGTCCTAGCAAACCATCTCAGGAAAACCAAGCCCCACAATTGCCATGTTAAAGCCAGCTGACAGACCTGATACGTGCGGCATTTCCCGAATGAAAAAGCATATTCAAATCTATCCTCACAGCAAACAGGCTTCGTGAATTTTGTTAGAGGGTTAAGCTTGTGCCTAATTTAAGAGGAGAGTGTGATGTATTATTTTAGCAAGTGAAAGCAGGAGAAAATTGGTGGCAGCGTGAAGTATGAGTCCTCAACCAAGGGAATTTAGTGGCAGACAAATTAGATGTCCTACCTTAAGAGGCACTTTTACAGGGACTAGATCAGAGGAGCAACTGCTATGTTTAAACACTCTATATTATTAAATGCTTTAGCAGTGTTGGAGGAGGGAGCTGGTTTCAAACACGAGCCAGCCTGCTGGGAGCAAAACCGGCTGGGCAGAGTTCCACTGGGCACTTCCATTGCCGTGGGAGCTCCTGGGGTCCACCGCGTGCATCACCCACGGATGAGGGACAATCCTGCAGGTCCTGCCCCACCTGACAGCTTGCAAGAGGGTTGTTTTGGTTGCAGACTTTCTGGGAAAGCCAAAACTGCTTTTCTCCAGCAAGCTCTGTTGCTTCCAGTGTGAAGCCTACAGTACGTATGCCTCGCTGTAATTAGCTCAATGAATCGCACCATCACTCACCAGCTTCCCAAAATAATCAAAACCCGTGGGAATCCAAATCTGATTTCAAAAATGCTTCTCTGAAGCTGGAATCATTCGGGGCATAAACGCGTAATCCTATTACGGTGGCAGAGTTTAAACGCTTTCCCTTATCCCCCAGAGCAAAAGTGACAGCCAGCACAACGATCGGCTCCCTGCACTGCAGCGGTCGGACCGGGCTGGAAAGGCTTTGGAGGAGCCCCCTGAAAACTTGGAAGACCCTCCTGAAAACCCAGCTGTCTGCCTGCGGGTACAGCTGGGGCAGAGGAGGACCGTGCCCTGATCTGCACTGCTCACGCCATGGGAAGGAGAAAACAGGCATCAAAGGAAAAAGCCGCATTAATCTCAAAAATCCCAAATCACCGCTTCAGGAATAAGAAGCGTAACGTGCTAAAATCCTGTGGCTGATCCCAGGAAGCCGGGATGACTCAAGGGTCTTGAGTCACAGACCGTGTAGGAAAATGCACTCCACTGAATAGAGCTGAATGAATAAAACTGAAATAAGGTGATAAGAACCGAAAATAACTGCATGCACTCGGAAAATTTTAAAAAGTTTTCTCAGCTCTCACAGCTGAAAGTTACCAGATAAATTAGATACAAATAATGCAGACCTCAAAGTCAGATATTGTCCCTCAAAGCAGCTGTCAACTCAAAGTGTAATGATACATAAAAAGCCAAAAGTACACTTTCTTTGCTTTGTATCCTCACAGTATTTCGTGCTGGTGGGTAATGCAAGAAACACATTTTAATCATATAATTAACTTAATGTACTAGAAAAGTAGTTAGCACATAGCTCTGACAAAAATTGTTTGAAAGTACTTGACCTGAACTACTTATTAGGTTGCATTAACTATTCCTTTTCTGAAGACAGCATTCTAAACATTTTAGTATGAGTTTGTGAAATAACCAAATCAAATCTGCGAGCTCTTTCCCATGCATTCCCGTACATTGAATATTGGCTGGACAAAACCTCTGTAAGCAGTGCATTTAGGAGACACACAAATCAGGTAACTTTACCATCTTCGTCTGCCTGTAACGCCACAGATTCCACAGCATCTTGCAGGCCTTATGTAGCATGCGTCATAATCAATATTTTCCATAGAGCACTGAATTTGCAGGCCTTATGTAGCATGCGTCATAATATTTTCCATAGAGCACTGAACTTAGGCACCAGGCAAAATTTTTCCTTGCTGTAACTCTATTTGACTGTAATGGAGCTGCACAATAGACAAATTTGGCCCAGTGTTTCTGAAATCGTGATTTTCTTGACCACCGAGGCATCCCGCATTCAGCAGAAATACCAAACGCTTTGTGTTTCTCCCACCTTGCCAGAGACCTCTCCATAAGACAACACTGGTTTGGACACAGCAGTTCTTTCATTTGTCCAAAGATTTTTTTTTTCTTCTCCCCACACCAATTTTTGTGCTTTACACAAAGTCCAGCAGATCTGCCCTCCCCTCCCAGGCACCGGCCTCTCAGAACAGGGTCCAGTACTGCTGTTTCTTCCGTCACTGCTAACGAAGCTGCTTTCACAGTGGAAAAAAAAAGTAAAAATCAAAATGCTACTATTAAAAGAAAAAAGGGGAGGTGGGAAAAGCTTTGCCAAGACATTAGCTAGAATTTAGCCAAATTTAGCTAGAAATTAGCACGGTATTCAACTTTTTCTTTCTTTGCACCTCTAAATATCTTGCAAATATTTAACAGCAGACTTCCAGAATAACCTTTCACTTTTTTAGACTTGTGATGAGTATTTCTTTACGCAAGGGAAGAATGGAAACTGGGACAAACATATATTTTTACTCCCAGAAAACAAAAATGAGGAGCCAAAACCCAAGATGCCCCTTTGTGTGTTTGTGTGAGTGAGCAGCTGCAGGCATGCCAAGCTTTTGAAAACCTGGTTTCTCTTGTGGTACCCAAAAACCTACTAGTCAAATCTGAGAATTTCAAACACTGTCATCTGAGAGAGGCATCCCTGAAGCAGACCAAGGACTGGGGAGAAAAAAAAAAAAACAAAACCACAAAACCGAAGATGATCTATGCCTCGTGACGTGTTGTGAGTAGACAACTTTCAGGATGTTTTGATTGCATCCATTTTATTGTGTACCATTACTGGCTGATATCATTATACTAAGCAATATGAAACAGACGGGATTTACGTTTACAGAAAGAAAATGAGGAAATAAGATTAAGATTAGTACAATGGCAATATGCTATATATTAAAAGGATCTGCCGGAGGAAAACTTGAGTCCTTAGCTGGCGCAAAGCCCTGCGGAGGTGGCTACAGTCCGACAGCCTGGCAGGGGTCAGCCAACCACCCCGCAATGGGGCCAGGGACCACCGAAGGCTGCCGTATCACCACCAGCTTCCACGGCTGGGGTAACCGGGTGGGCCAGGCTCTGCTACCCCAGCACCCTACCGGCCTCCGGGTCGCACTGGTCGGTCTCAGCTCCCCCTTCTTTTCTGAGCCCTGGGGCGCATCTGCAATTACAAGCCTAAAGAGGAAAACCCGGTCGAATGATGTACGGCACTGTGGATTTTGAATCACTTTGGAAGGTGGGACAGATCTTCAGGGAACCTTACCCAACCTTTTGGCGATGCAGATGAGGCTCTTTTCTTGTCAGATTTCACAATATTAGAATAAAAGTTCACCCGCCAGGAGCCCCGTAGGTGCTGAGTTTGAGCAGTTAAAAATAAGATTCCTCCAGATGCAAGGTTCCCCTGTGTGTCAGCCTTAATTTCACTGCCAGCCTAGCAGCGAAGGAGGCACTTTTAATTAAGTGTAAGACAAGTATGGAAAACTGAGTTTGAGAAACAAGGAGGAATAGGATTATTATAATCCAATGAGACATAATTAAATGCAGAAATCAAAGGCTCTTAGTGGCACAGAACTTGTTAAAGCCTTGAAGTGGGTATTTGCACTTTAATCTGACATGCTGCAGCTTCTTCAAAAAACAAAGCTTTTTCAGAAGGAACGAAATGATGACAGAGGTGTTTGTAAATCATTTAGAAAAAAGGCAAAATAAGCAAAAAAAAAAAAATCCATAAAACAACATTACAGCAAAAGCCTGTTCCAGAAAAAAAAAAAAAAAAAAAAACAAAAAAAAAAACCACACACCACTGGCAGCACTGATGAAGACATCATTTTGAAATCTATGTTCCTAATTGTGTCTTAATAATAATTTCAATGTCTCAGTATTAAATACCAGAAGGAAAGTAGCATAACTTTGCCTAAAGGCATCCATCTCTGGTTACCAGTCACCTTGAGCGACTGGCCTGGTGGATTCAGAGAAATACAGGCTCCCAGACTTCATCCAAAGTTTGCTTTGAATCAGCAGGATCTCACCGAGCCGGGATCAGACCCACCCCGATACCACTTCTGCCCCAACTCTACCCTCTCGCACCAGGGTCGGATGTCCCCGTGAAAACGCTTACAGCCCCGCATCCCTCGAGCCGCCCATCCCACCCTGCCTTCATCTCCTACTCCCGCTTTTAGGATTTGCGGTCGATGTCAAAATTAATGAATGCAGGGTCCAAAATGGATCGTAACAAAAATACAAATGTCTTGAAAAAGGTAGTTTCTAACTTTATGATTTTCTGGGTAGAAACAGCTCCCAGGATACTTCAGCTCCTTTTATTCCCTGATAACACGAACGATTTATTTTTAGTACCTGAAGCGGTCAGATTGGGTCAGGAGAGAGCAACATTTCACACTGGGAAGAGGGATGATAAAGTTCAAAGGAGACTCTGTGATGGGAGATGATGTAATTTCAAGTGGGTTGCTCTGTAGACTGGAGTCCTGTTGGGATCAAACCATCTTAATTAAATTATATACTTTTCTTATGCTTTTTTGGAGGGCAACAGGAGAGGTGAAGCCTTAGGCTGGATTACTGTTCGTGTCCCACCGAAAGCTGTCCCTCGCACAGAGCACAAGGCAAACCAGAGTTACTTCATTCAGATGTTCAAGGAGGATTCTCCAACAAGGGAAAAACATGCCTTTCTACAGGATTAAACAAAGCCTTAATCTTTAATAGCTGTATTGTCACTTAAAATGCAACAGCTCAAATTCCCCTTTCTCTCACAGACGTGACGCTGTGGATACCATTATTATACATATGTGCATATAGGTACTTTTCCATTATGCGTTTCCAAAACCGCATGAAGCGGCCCAGAGTCCCCTGAGCCAGTGATCCCACCCTCCCTCATCTCCCTTGCCTTGGGTGAAGTCCTAGGTGGGGATGGTGCAACCAAGAGTTTTGTTTCTGCAAAGAGGATTCGAGGGACTGCCTGGGAAGCAGAGAATTCAGGGAATGGGAAACTCTACACTCATGAATTCGCAGGTAAGTTTTGTGCCCGAGCTCCAACTTTTGTTGTTTTTTTTTTTTTTCCCCACAGAATGGCCTTAAATCACTTACGTGCCTCTCTGCTGCGCTGAGGCTGTCATCCCGGGAGAGCAGGGCTTTCCCAGCGATGCCCCCAGGCAGGGGCAGAGCACCCCCTCTCCTTCCCCCCCCGACCCCAAAGGGATGGGCATCCCTAGCCTCCTCTAACTCCCCACATGCATCCCCTTTCTCCTGAGAGGCACTCTGGCTCTTTAAGATACATACTTTTCCTCTTCTATTTTTTCTTTCCTTTAAAGCCACCCCTGACCAGAGTTGTTTCATACAGGGCTGGAGGGCGATTTGAAACAGGGTTGTTCCGTGCCCACCTGTGTCCGTGGTTAGAAAGGTTGAAATGCATATAAGAAGTGTAATCAACAGTAATTCTTCAGGAGCCTATCATTAAATTTGTCATTAAACAGAGTCTGCAGCTACCTGCCTGCCTAGCCACCAGCCGCAGCAAGCTGTGCACGCCGGGTAATGGCATTTTGATAGACTGTCCTTCCTGCAGCCTTCCCGAGATTGGACTGCATAATTTACACCACCAGCACAGCACTGCCTCACTGTTATTTGAGCAGCGAGACCCTTGTCCTGGTGTGATTAGACGATGATGAATTGGATGCCTGCCCGTAGAGTCAGGGTATGCCGATGGGGCTGATTGCCAAGTGCCTGGGACACGGCACAGAGCTCTCCGTCCCCGGCTAAACAGCCTGAGGGGCTGTGCTGATACATCCTACCCCACCTACAGTGCAAAAAAGCAGCCACCCTTTTTATTTTGTCATTCTAGTATGAAAAAAAGCAAGGGTGGGGGGATTAAAACAAACACAGAGCATTATTCAGAGCTTATCTGCGGCCCCAGCAGAGGATGGGTGTATCTCAGGGGCATCAAACATCTCAGGAAATTTCCACAGGATCCAAAAAGAGCACTGTGATTTTTCCCAAGCCTTATCCCTAACATGAACATCTTCCCACAAGCAGACCTCTCCAGGATCTTCAGAAGAGGGGAGGTCCCCGAGCCAGCCGAGCCCCCATCACCTCATCCCCTCTGCCCCTCTCCCCATACGCATAGCCACTGGCCTCAGAGACAGTCACCAGCATCACTCAAGGTAAGGTTACAGCACGTGATATTTATGAGAGGAGAGAACAATGCGTATTTTAAAAGTGAATATAAGAAAACCACAAGATCTCCAGGCAGGTTGCACAGAGCACATGCCGAAACGGTTTTTACCCAGGTGGTAACCCACAGACATACACACGCTCACAAACGCCACACAACAGACTCACCAGTACCTCCATTTTGAAGGTGCAAACCGATTTGGGGAAGGTTGTGTAGCTTTTGGTTGGTTGCAGACCAACCCCTGCAAGGGGGATGATTTTGACAGATGGAGCGTACTTCCTCAGCCCCGGCTGGTTCCAGCTTTTGCTTTTAATCCCAAAATTCAACTTCAGTCAAAGTGATTCATTCAGCTTCAGCAGCAGCCTCTCATTCACCCAGATTTCTGAATTCCTCCTAACACTTCACCGTTTTCAGCGTATGCAGGTAAAAACCAAAATGAGGGCATTTCACCAGCTATTGGACCACAGACTCGATAGACAGGTTTGTTATTAGAGACTCCCAGAAAACAGGGCTGGCAGCCCCTACTCACAACCTATGGAAATGTAGAACCCTCTTTTTTTCCCCCAGAGGACATGATTTTTCTTTTACCGATGCCTTCCCGCTCACACCCTCAGCCTCATGCCGCCCTCCCGGCAGGAATTCACAGCTCAGCGAGGCTCATTTTTTCCACACCTAATTCTGATCATCAGCCAGCCCTTACGGGAGCAATATGACCTACGTTATGAATGGAGTGGGCAGGAGGTGCGGTGGCCAGGCAAGACCTGGCTGCAGCCTCCCTCCCCAAACTGGGGTCCAGATAGCTCCCCTTGCCCAAAAGCCTCGTCCAAGACTGTGCAGCATGGCCACAGCACCCCGCTGCTGGTGGTGCTCAGCACCAGGCTGAGGTGTGAGGGCAGGGATGCAGGGAGGCTCTGGCTGAGCGCCCGTGGCCGGTCCAGCTGGAAGCACAGGATTGTAAAGTGAAATTTAAGGGCATTGCCCCAGCACCCCTGGAAGGTACAGTATGTACTGCCGCTTCCTTAGGTGGGTAATGCGGCTCCCTCCGGCCAGGAACACACGCTGGCTCAGAGATCTCCCCTTGCCAGGGGATGATGCCGTGAAGCTCACTAACTTGTCATAGACACAGTTATTTTTTCTGAGCATAATTTTCTCCACAGGGCAAAAACTTTAGCAGATGTAACTCAGTGAATGGCCAAACAGCCGTACGTGTTTCCGTCGGGAACTTTTCAGTGACAGGCAATATTTCACTAGGAACCAGGGCACAAAGCTTCAGCCCTTTCCGTCCTAAGACTTGCTAGGCAAGTCGTTCACTTCTCTGGGCTTCTTCTCCTCTCTAACCTGATTTACTATTTGTGTGGCTGCAGAGCTACGGTCCCCAGACATGAACTCCTTTTTGATAGGTAAAGACCAAACTCATATCCAAGATAGATGGCCCCTTTTCCAAAGAGCGCTGGGTTTCTGAAACTTGGCTTGTTAATTTGGGGAGGCACGGACCAGCCTGCTTGTGCACGCCGGGCAGTGCAGGTAATTCAAAGGATAAGACGGAGTCAAGGTTTTCTTTCTTCTCCCAAAGTAGTTACTTAAAACAAAAACCAACAAAAAAGCGCAATTTAACAAAACAGCTAAGAAAACCTTAACAAAATAATCAAACCAGGACCTCCATATACATACACATCATTGGATCAGTTTCAGTTTCCAACATATGCACTGGAGTGGCCGAAAAAGGAGGTAACATCAACTGTAGCTGGTTTTATAAAAAGATGCTATGGCACATGCTGAATCTTGAAAGACTGTATGGTAATTCTTTGCTGACAAGCAAGGGGTATATCTGAAGAAGCAGCTTTGTTTTATAGATATGCTTTGGTAAGCTCACTTGGTTTCTTTCCCTTCTCTGAAGAAGAGCAGACATTAAGGCCCTGATGCTCCGATCGCAGCTTTACCCTACCAACATCTCGCCAGGAGCAAGGAGAAGCGGCTGGTGCCTGACTCAGGTGGGAGCAGCACCGAGACTCGGGGATGTTGTGCTTGTGTAGAGCAACGCAACGCTTCAGTGCCAACCCTATCCCCACTCAGCCCCTGAAATTAACTGTAATAACCAAGCTTTAATAAAGACACCAACCTCAGAATACACCTCTTCTTTCTGTTGTGTCCTTCACTTACCACAGAGCTTCTCCGAAATACAAGAGGCGCTTGCTGATGGAAACAACCCAAGCTTCTGCAGCGTCATTCAGGAGATACACCGGAGACAAGTGTCCTTGAGCGGGTGGCCTTCCTGCTCGCTAATTCTGCAATATGCTGAGCACACCCAGCGAGCTCGTGCTCCGAGAGCCTCCGCATTTTGAATGGGAAAAATTGTGCCAAATAAAGGTCTCAAGTGTTTGCAGAAATAAGGTTAGATCCTGACGCTACAGAAGCCTGCAGTAGGCAGCTCCCACTTTCCATAGCAATGAAAAGTAATTCAATTCATTCTTTCAGTAATTCAATATGAAAACAAATATCGATTAGATTAATAGAAGAATTTCAGGAGTCCTCTTTTCAGGTTCGAGGGTTTGAGTTTGTGTTTTTTTTCCCCTTTTGGCATTCTTTCCCTTTTAGCTGTCATCCTAGTTTTCTCTCCTCCCAAGACAGAAAAAGAGGACAAAAAGTCAAATAAGAAATATATTAGATACTCCCACTCTTTAAAAAATAAAAGAAGACCCAACATCCTCAAGCTCTTGCCACCTTTTTTTAATCTTCTCAGAAGAGAGAAATAGAAAAGAAAAACAGGGCATTTCTTCCCTTTTAACAGGCTCATAGACAGAAAGGTAATATACAAAAATTTATTGTCATCCCTTTCTTAGCAGCTGGTAATCAATATACCTGAAGAAGTGTTTCATATTGATCTCTAAGCTCTTGTATCCTTGTGCTCGCAGCAACACTATATACGAGGATCTTGGGTGGTGTATAAACAGAAAAGAAAAGGCATTATGTCCATTGTGATATATTGATTAACCAGCTATGAAACCGTTTTGGAAGAGTTATCTGTGGGTGCCTGTCTTTTATCGATGTCGAAGGCACGGTACTTTGGTTGGAAGAACCTTTGATACTTACAGAGATCTGATATTTCGGGAAGACAGAGCTCTGGGAATAAACACTACGGCTCATTTTAGCTGACTGAATATCAAACAGATTTTTCTTTTGCCAGTTTTGTTTGGAAGATGAGATATAGTCTGTCTCCAATTGTGGAAAATCTCTTCTCCCCACAAAATAATAGCAACAGGTTTGTACTGAAGTACTTGGCTGATCTGAGACTATAGATGTGCACCAGATTATTTTTTTTTTTATTCAAAACATCTAAGACTATGCTCACACCAGAACACTTGGAAATGGGTACACTCATCTCCTGTGCCCTAGAAGACACAACCACAACACCAGTGCAGCACGCACTGGTCCGAGAAAACCCACATGGTTACATGCATCACCAAGTATTGCTTCTACCGAGCCGTATCATTATCCTAATGACAAATATCTACCCACGTAGCACAAGCGATGCAACTCTGAATGCAATGCTGATTGAAAAGCTTTGCTCCTTTTCAAAAGTACAGGATGACAATTCAGCTAGCTCAACCCTCATCATCTCAGAGGTTGCCCGCAGCAAAGGTAGAAGCTACAGCTTTGTCGCAAAACATCAGAAAAGCCACAGGGATAACAGGGGGGTGGAAGTCTCAGAAATAACCATGGAGAGAAGCCCGTGGCTGCACGGACACACAGACATGGGCAGAAAGGAAGGGACCACTCTGAATTCAGGTATTTAAAGCTGCTCTTCTCACAGGGCTGGCCAGAGCCCTTTCCCATTAGAAATGAGAA